>NC_053489.1:8661621-8836621 GCF_905171775.1 Rana temporaria | reverse complement strand
CACCCAGCACATCTACGACTTATCATGATTTTTCCCAGGATAAATTCCCCAAGAAGAGGAAGGGGGATCGTACTGCGGCCTCTTTGGACTCACTACATCGCACCTTCGGTCCATCCGGTAACTGTAAGTCACAACCGGCACGCAATGTACCTCTAAATGCGCACTCGTCCACTCCACTATATGGAAGAATGTCTATCACTGCAAATATTTCTAACTCTACATTGTTACCCTCTACGGGAATCACCCACCCTATCCCGTCGGCTCTATCTTCAGCTCTTATACGATGGGTAAGTGAACCCTCAATTTCCACAATGTTTCCGGTGAGTGCACAACATATAGACTCGAAAATAGCCCCCATTTTTTTAGGGAAGAGCCAAGAACAAAATCTGACCCCCACTCCTCGAGCCCCGATTCAGGAGCCATGGGATTAGAGGTGATCAATCTCTCTTCAGAACTTCTGACAAGGGAGCAAACTTATGTCCTTGGTTTAGGGTTGACTTTCTGTCTATCGGCAGATATGGACAGATTTCAACTGATCAAGGACACTCACTTATTTGATACACAACTTTTATTTAAAGTATTATATGACAAGCCAAAACACAGTGGTGAAGTTGATTTTTCCCTCATGGATTACACAGACCTGGAACGCCAGGCTATGGATGATTTGATGTGTCTCTGGGAGGAGGGTGACACCGGCGACGACACCGCACCAACATCTGTGGGGGTAGTCGTCCCTGATGTAACCCCCCCCCCCCCTGCTTTGTACAAACCTAAATCTCGGACTTTCCCCTCTCTACAGACTAATCCTAACCTCTGGGCTTTTGTCCAGCAGGTAACAAACGAAATCAACAACATGGATCTATCCACCAGGGTGGGCAGAAACCTATCCCCTCCCCTTCTGAAAGCCCTGACTGATTTACAAAATCACCCTAAATTGATTATCAAACCAGCCGACAAGGGTGGAAACGTTGTTGTTATGGATGTCGGGGCGTATGAGAGCATGTGCCTCGACATCCTTGGCAACAAGGACTGGTATAGGCCCATCTCCAAAACATTAATCGACAACTTTTCTAAGAAATACATCAATCTAATGTTTAATGCTTACCAGAAAGGCATTATCAATCTGAGTACTTGGAACTATTTGAATGTCAAGAAGTCTAAAATTCCTACTAGGGTTGTCCCGATACCGATACTGGTATCGGTGCCGATACTAAGCATTTGCAAGAGTATCTGTACTCGTGCAAATGCCCCGATACCAAAAACCGATACCTTCGGGCTCTGTACTTTCAGCTGTCAGCAGGAATTCCCTGCCAACAGCTGAAAAGTAAAGAAAAAATGCTAGCAATTACTGGTTGTTAAGGAACGGGGCCGACCGCTTCCTTAACAACCAATCACGTGTCCTTCTCTCCCCACCTCCTCCTCCCCTCTCACCAGCTATCACCAGGCTCGGGACCGCATGTCTGTGGAAACTTCCTGCAGAGGTGAGCAAGCCCAGCTTCCCCCATTCCACTGTCTTCTCCCTTCTGCCGTGTGCAGCTCTCACATTCAGCTCTGCTCTGCTATTTCTGTCCAGTGAGCAGGAGTGAGTCCTGTGTGACCTCCGCACAAATCTAACTTTTCCCTGGCAGCTGCATGGCTCTGCACACAGCGAGGCTTCTCCCCATGCCCTGTGTGTCCGTACTTAGCCTGGTGGAGCCCCCCCCCCTCTCCAGCAAGCAGAGGCACAGACACACGGCCAGCACCACTGCAGCAGGTCAGTGTGTGATTAGATTAGATTCACTTTTCTTTGCCAGTCGTTTTGTTATTTAAAACTATATAATTAGAATTTGACACAGCAGCACAGCACATATATTGTATACTTATTTTTGGTGGGAAACATACACTGGGTGTTTGCACCAGCTGAATATGTTCAATCGTGTTTATTTAAGTAGCAGCCATACATTTTGTTTTGTTTAATTTGAATAACTCCCCAGTCTGGATAGACCAAAAATGGTTTAAAAGGATAGAATCCATCTTTAGAGAGTTAATTTGGAAGAAGGGTCAAGCCAGGATTTGTCTCCAGACCATGCAGTTACCAGCTAAAGAGGGGGGAATGGCAGTTCCTCACCCGAAAACATACTTCCTAGCTTCGCAGTTACAACACCTTGCGAATTGTGGATTGGAGGGAGACGGGAATCCCGGTACATTGATGCTAACAAGAGCACCACATAGGACAATATTGGAGGCACTCAAGGCTGGCTCGTTTATCCATAAATGCCCAACTATAAAACTTATCCTTAAAGTATGGCAAACAACAAAAGCACTGATGGGCTATAAGGGAATAACAACGTTTGCCCCTCTCTGGTGCAATCAAAACTTAAGGGAATTAAAAGATATCGAGAGATGTAAGGAATGGGAGAGACAAGGGATAAACCGTTTAAATCAATTATATGATGGAGAACATATGAAATCCTTTGCAGATCTGCGACAGGAATTCAATATAGCAAATAAAACATTTTACAGATACCTCCAGATCCGGCACGGCATTCAAGCCCAGTTTGGGTCACAACCCATAGTATGGTCCTCGGCCCCTACCCTCCTGAAAATAATCTCTTCAAAGACAACTAAAGGCCTGATCTCCGAATTATACTCCAGAATAGGAGCCAAAACAATAAGTAGGGCAGGCCCCATTAAGAGCAGGATAGGGTGGGAGAGAGACTTAGGGCAAATGACCACGGAACAGTGGAGCGCGATCTTGAGGAGGGGGGGTACTGGTCTCGATCTCTCATCTCAGAAAGTATCACACTTGTTCCTCTTACATAGAGTATACTATACCCCCAGGAGAATGTTCAATCTTGGGTGGAGAAGTACTGACGAATGTCCAAGATGCAGAGCGACAGGCAGTCTCATCCACATGATGTGGAAATGCCCCAAGCTATTCAGATACTGGGAGGAGGTGATAGACATAATAAATAAAACTTTTAAAACTAATTTGGAAGCTGAGTCCAAGACATGCCTATTAGGCAGTATTGAGGAGGATAGAGTGCCTGTTGGTGCCCTTGAGGTGGTGCTGAGATGCCTCTTCCAGGCAAGGAAGTTAATTGCGTGGAGGTGGCAGGCCCAGACTCCACCCACTGTCAAATCTTGGGTAGAAACCATTAACACAATGATCTGGAGCGAGAGAGTGAGGCCCCATACACACGACAGAGTTTCTCGGCAGAATTCACCGAGAAACTCGGTCAAAACCCGGATTCTGCCGAGAAACTCTGTCGTCTGTACAGTTTTGGTTCGATGGAGCCGCCGAGGAGCTCGACGAGAAAATAGAGAACATGTTCTCTATTTTCTCGTTGTTCTATGGGAGAAGGCGGCCCGCCGAGCTGCTCGGCGGCTTCATCCCAGAACTCGACGAGGAACTCGACGTGCTTGGCACGTCGAGTTCCTCGGCCGTGTGTACGGGGCCTGACACTCACTAGACAGGGCAATTATAGAAAGTATGTGAGGATGTGGAAACCTTGGCTAGACATAACAGGATGTTCTATATAAGAAGAGGATGTCTTTTAAAATTAATATATACTTCAACCCGCTATCGGACATCCCTTTACGGGGACGATTAATTTAATGAAGCAAATTAATCTAAAAAAACGGTCCAAGGTGTGATGGGAGGGCGGATGGGTGGGCGTGGGTTGGAGGGGTGGTGGGGGGGATGGCGGACATAAGGGAAGACAATTTGGAATTTAAGAGGCTTTTTCACTTAATTATAATGATACAGAGATAGGGGGTGGGGAAAAATGTATGCTTGTGTATGCACTATGTTAAGTCTATGCAACCTGGTGTATTATTTTCTATACTTCATATATGCAAACAACAATAAAAAATGTTATAATGGAATTTGAATAGAGAGCAGTAGCCAGGATTGTGACTCACCTCCCCACTTTATCAGCCCTCCCTTTTATTTTTATTTTCTCTCAGTTACCAGTCTGCCCAGCCACACTCTCCCAGTCTGCCCAGCCACACTCTCCCAGTCTGCCCAGCCACACTCTCCCAGTCTGCCCAGCCACACTCTCCCAGTCTGCCCAGCCACACTCTCCCAGTCTGCCCAGCCACACTCTCCCAGTCTGCCCAGCCACACTCTCCCAGTCTGCCCTGCTACAGTCGACCAGTCGTTCAGTCTACCAGTCAGCACATCTTCACCCCAGCCTCATCCAACTCCCCCAAACCACCCCTTTACCTTCTCTTCCTAGGTGATAGGTATCGGTAATCGGTATCGGCGAGTACTTAAAAAAAAGTATCGGTACTCGTACTCGGTGTCAAAAAAGTGGTATCGGGACAACCCTAATTCCTACGTTTTATGCGCTCCCGAAAATCACTTGAACATCCCCCGGGACGACCTATCGTCTCGGGATGTAATGGTCTAACTGAAAATGCCAATGCCCTGGTGGATAAATATCTATTACCTCATGTAATTTCTCTTCCCTCTCATGCAAAAGACACAATTTATTTGCTCCAAATCATTGATGGTAAATCGATCCTTCCTGGATCATGGCTGGTAGCCCTCGACGTGGAGAGTTTGTACAACTGCATTCCCCACGTCAAAGGCTTGGAAGTCATATGCAATGAGCTTCAGACTAGGGGTTCAACCTCTAACTCTTACAATGATTTTGTTTTAAGACTATTGAAATTTATTCTAACAAGAAATGTATTTATGTTCGGACTCTCCTACTTCCTCCAGATACAGGGAGTAGCTATGGGGACCAAATGTGCCCCTAGCTACGCGAACCTGTATCTAGGGGGGTGGGAGAAGGACATCTTTTTGGATCCCCTATTATCTAACTTACTTGCAAATGTTATAACATGGTAAAGATATATAGACAATATTCTGATCTTTTGGTCTGGTACCAAAGATGATCTAATGAAGTTGCTGGCAAATAATTCATACAATCTTAAGTTTACTATGGAATGCAGCCAGACTGCTGTGAACTTCCTGGATCTACGGAACCATGTCGATCCAGCAGGCTGTCTGCATTAATCTCTGTATCGTAAGCCCTCAGCGGGCAACACTATTCTTCATGCAACCAGTTCACACCCCGAACCCTTGTTGGACAGTGTGATGTTTGTGATAGATCACTGTGACCTTTACCCTCTTTCTCCTGATGCATGATGGGGGAGGAGGAGCTGTACCAGGAAGTCAGACAGTGTGTGAGGGGAACTGGAAGCAGACACATGAGGCTGAGAAGGGATTATATCTGATAAGGACAGAAGCTGTTTGGAATAAGACTCCTCCATGTAAGAATGCCATAATGTTCTGAGTAATAAACCTTGCTCTGGTTAAGTAGTACATCGGCCTGTGTGTGTAACTTGCTGAGCAGATACTGGCAGCACTGCCAGCAGCACCTGAGAGACACAGAGCGGCAAGGGGACATAACAGTGGCGACGAGGATTGTGGATTTTAATTTCAATAGTTTTTTTATTAAGGTCATAACAGGAATTATAACACATTTCAGACATTTGAACAGTCCACATCACAATGAGGTAGGTATCAAGTAGTACAACAAAATAAACATATCTTTAGTGCAAACTAATGGGGTAAGATTCCATCAGTAGGGAACAATGCCGTAGCAATAACGAAAAGTGGACTACAAACATTCAAACCCCTGGTACCTAGTTATCACTGCGCAGGTGAAGACAGAACTCATCTTTACCAAATGTCTGGTAACAGTGGTCGGCAGTCGACCAACATAACCTATAAATGTAAGTTTAAGTGGAACTGAAAAAGAGATAGGTGTAAGTAGAGAGAAAACGAAGAATAGAGAGAAAGGTGAGAAAGGGTTGAGAATGAGAGTAGGGTGAGAGAAAGGAAGAAGAGGAAGAGGATGGAGCCATAGCAGGACCAGCAAATCGAATGTTATAGTCTATCAATACAGTCTAACATTGCAGTCTAACATTTCATTGCAGTCGGAGGCCACCAATGAGAACACAGGCATTAGGAATGATACCATCTATTCCAAGGTTCCCAACATTTCCGAATTCCAGATCTGCCACCTAAGCCACAATCAAACATTTGTTCGTAGGTGCCGTGGGTATGGATTGTTTGTATCGTTTCGGTCAGGCCCGGAGGCAACAGGTCCTTCCAGTGCCGGACCAGAACCAACCTGGCCGCTAGCAGTATATGGGATAGTAGGATTCGTGAGCTGTGGGGTACCGAGTCCATTCCCAGGGAGAGCAATGCCATCCCTGGTTCCTGGCACAGAGGCAGGCCCAACACTTGATTGATCAGCTGAAACACCTGGTTCCAGTACTGGGTGATTCTGGGACACGCCCACAGCAGATGGTGCAGTGTGCCAGTGTTCCCGCACATTCTCCAGCATAGGGGGGAAGCCCCAGGGGCAAACTTCGATATACGGTAGGGTGTGAGGTACCAACGAAGTAGGAACTTTTGAAACAGCTCCCACAGATTGGCACTCCTAGTGGATGAGTATGTGACCCTGAGAGCCGTTGTCCACTGTTCTTCCAAATAAATCTTATCGAAGTCCCTTTCCCATGCTTTCATAGGGAGAGATTTCTGAAACACACTTTTATTTTGTAGTATAGAGTAAAATAGTGAGATGCCCTTCACTTTTGGTGACGTAGAGAGATAGTATTGGTGGACCTGCCACGGAAGCGAAATACAAGTCTCTTTGAAGCCTTTCAGGAAATGACTAATCTGCAGGTACGTGTAATAGTCAGTCGAAGGTAGGGATAATTCTAGTTGGAGGGATCTGAAGGTCTTAAGGGCGGGCCCTACGTATAAGTCAGCTACCGTTAGCCTACCCCCGGGATCCCATTTAGCAAGTGAGATATTAGGAATGAACAGTGATAGAGCTGATAGAGGAATCATTAGGGGTGAGGATCGTTGATCAGGGGACGGATGTAATACCAGAGACTTCCAAGCCTCAATAGATCCTCGGATCGTTGGGCTCATCGCTGGAGTTGGGTGGGGTAGGAATACACTGGAAATTAAGTAATCATAGAGAACTTCCCCCGGGACCTGGTGGCTTTCCAGTAACGACCAAATACTAGGATTTGGGGAGGGGAACCATCCTTTCAGCTGGGCAAGGATAGAAGCTGAATGATAATCTTTAATATGCGTATGGCCAATCCCCCCCACAGACCTATGTTTTATTAACCGGCTAAATGCGCATCGAGCCCGCTTGCCCCCCCATAAGAACTTATTAATCAAGGATTGTAAAGAGGAAAAAAAAGAGGCAGGGACCGGGATGGGTAGAGTCCTGAAAATGTAAATGATTTGGGGGAGAATCTGCATCTTAAAAGCCGCAAGGCGGCCTGACCAGGAGAGTTCAAACTTTGCCAGATTGTTTAATTTAGATGGGATTGACTGTAGCAGTGGGTAATAGTTTTCTCTAGCTAGCTCAGAAGGCTTAGGGGTAAGGCCCCGTACACACGACCAGTTTCCTCGGCAGAATTCAGCTTCCGACCGAGTTTCTGGCTGAATTCTGCCGAGAAACCCGGCCGTGTGTACACTTTCGGCCGAGGAAGCCGACGAGGAGCTCGGCGAGGAAATAGAGAACATGTTCTCTATTTCCTCGTTGTTCTATGGGAGCTCTCGTCCCGCCGAGCTCCTCGGCGGCTTCAGGGCTGAACTGGCCGAGGAACTCGATGTGTTTGGCACGTCGAGTTCCTCGGCCGTGTGTACGAGGCTTAAGAGTTATACCGAGATAAGAGATTCCTGCGTCTCTCCAGACATATGGGAATCTTTCAATTAGGGATTGTTTGAGCGTAGGTGGAACCCCCATTCCCAATACGTAGGACTTAGCGTCGTTAACCTTATAGTAGGACACTGAGGAGAATAAGTTTAACGTCTCTTGGACTGAGGTTAGGGAGGATTCTACGTCTGTAAGCATGAGGATGTCATCCGCGAAGAGACTTATAGTGTGTGTCGAGTCCTTGCTCCTGAACCCCCTGATCTTGGGATGCGAACGGATGTACGAGGCCAAAGGTTCCATGAGCAAGTTGAAAATGAGTGGGGAAAGGGGGCACCCCTGACGTGTCCCATTGGTGATATTAAAGGGGGAAGATAGCATGCCTGATATATACACCTGAGCTGAGGGATTGGTATAAAGCGCCATTATTGCAGAGTGGATCTCACCCGTGAAGCCAAACTTGGTAAGGACCTTCGCCAAGTAATCCCAATGAATCCTATCAAACGCCTTCTCTGCATCCAAAGCTAGGAGCAGAGAAGGCGTTTTGGTCACATTTGCGGCGTGAATTATATTGATTAAACGTCTTGTCGCGTCTGCCGTCTGCCTACCCTTTGTGAACCCTGATTGATCCATATGAATCAAAGTCGGTAGTATATCAACCAACCTATTTGCGATGAGTCTGGCATAGAGCTTCAGATCGTTGTTTAGCAAAGAAATCGGTCTGAAGTTCTGTGGCGTGGTTGGATCTTTCCCAGGTTTTGGAAGTGCCACAATAAGAGCACGTAGCATCTCAGTAGGGAAGGAAGAGGAGGAGGCAGCATTGTTAAAAACATCAGATAGAAAGGGAGCGAGATAAAATTTGAAGGTCTTAAAGTACTCCCCTGTGAATCCATCAGGACCGGGAGATTTATTGATAGGTAAGGAGTCAATCGCTTTAATGATCTCCGGGACTGAGAAGGGCGTATTAAGTTCATCCAGCTGGGCTGGCGTGATTTGGGGGAGACTGACCTTGTCCAGGAAGTTGGATATCATGGACTCGGTGGGTTGAATCGTGGCTTGATCCTCCCTTAAATTATACAAAGAATTATAGTAACAGCTGAATGCCTCCGCAATGGTTTGCGGATGATATAGCTTTTCTTTTGTGGCGGGATGTAAAATGTAGGGAATTTTAGTTTTGTATCTGATGCCCCGAAGGCGGTTAGCTAAAAGCTTCCCAGCTTTGTTACCGCTAACATAATATGTCATCTTAAGGCGCCTAGTTGCTAGATCGAAATTGTCGAGTAGTACTAGTCGCAAATCATATCTGAGTTGTGATAATTGAGCAGATAGTAATTGAGAGGTGTCTTTTTTGTTTTGGGTTTCCAAGGTGTGAATTTTGGTGACCAGGTCTTGTATTTGCTGTCTCCTCCTTCTCCTGACCCCCGCCCCCATTTTTATAAGAACCCCTCTCATATATGCCTTATGGGCATTCCAAAGAGTCATAGGATTGGCAACAGAATTGATATTACTAGAGAAAAAATTAGACAATTCTTCCTGCAGCTGAGCCTTGGTAGTACCATCCTGGATCAGCCTCGAGTTGGACCGCCAGACGAAGCATGAATTCACGCCTGGCGAGTCAGCAACCGACAGCGTCACCGAGGCATGGTCTGACCAAATGATGTCGTTGATTTTGGATGCAGTTATTTTGGGCAGCAGCCATTTGTCTGTAACGAAGAGATCCAGTCTCGTGTAAATTCGGTGACTTGATGAATAAAAGGAAAAGTCCCTTTCTGAGCCATTGAGACACCTCCAAGCATCGTAGAGTTCCTGGGTATGAAGGAGTGGTTGTAGCGAATGGCGATGCCGGGTTGTACCAGATGTTGAGTCCATTAGTGGGTCAGGGGGAAGATTGAAGTCTCCGCAGAGAAGGAGATAGCCCTTCTGAATTTTCTTAGCCTTCCTAAGGACTTGGTGAAGGAATCGGATCTGATGGTTATTGGGGGCATAGACATTGACTATGGTGTACGTAGTAGAGGCAATATCACATACTAGAATGTGATACCGGCCCAAGGGGTCGGCCAATTCGTTGTGTTTAGAGAATGCCACTGTGTCTCTAATTGCAGTAAGTACTCCACCCTTTTTAGCCGATGAACTTGCTGTAAAAATGTGTGGAAATTTAGGGTGGATACATGAGGGCATTTTCTGTTTGTGAAAGTGGGTCTCTTGTGCACACAGTACATCTCCCTTATGGTGGATAGCCTCATTCCACATAGATTTCCTCTTCACTGGGTGATTTAAACCTTTAGTGTTGATCGTCAAGAATGTAACAGGCATGTGTATTCATGAGTAAAAAGCGGTGCAGAATAAAAGCCTCATTCCACATAGATTTCCTCTTCACTGGGTGATTTAAACCTTTAGTGTTGATCGTCAAGAATGTAACAGGCATGTGTATTCATGAGTAAAAAGCGGTGCAGAATAAAAGGTGGGTGATTGCGGTGCTTGTGTGTGGTGAAGAGGATCCTCTAACAAGTGGCCCATTCTCAGAGGTGGTGGGTCTCCGACTGTTTGAAGTATCGTGGTGGCTCCAGCTACGAAGAAGTGGCTCCAGGTAAAGAAACAAAGGAGAAGAAAAAGTTGAAGTAAAACAAACGAAAAAGATTGCAAGGGGATGGGGTAGGTCATAATGACCTGGGTGTAGCGTACAAAAACGCTAACTCAGAACGGGGGAAAAAAAAAGTCTAGTACGATAATTTACTCCTGAAACAGGGGTACAGCTGTGGATTAAGTAACTTAGTAGCACTGTTCAGCGGGCGGTTTAACGGTGTGATCGGGCGTTTTTCGGGTTAACAAGTTGCCAGTCGTTGCCTACCCGTGACGGGTCTCCCTTGGTTGAGCCCCTTGGGTCCTCCTCGGGGATGATGAGCCAAGACTTAAGTAGATCCAATCCCTTGGAGAGGGAGTCAACAACGAAATCCTTTCCCTTATTCGTAATGATAAGTTTAGTAGGGAATCCCCACTTGTAAGCAATGTTGTGGTTGCGCAGGGCTTTTGAGATGGTGTTTAAGTTGCGCCTCTTCTGCAGTGTGTACTGTGACAAGTCCGCAAAAAACTGCAGGTCCCTATGTTGTTCAGGGACAAGATCCTTGTTGCGGGCTGCTCTCATTAAGCGCTCCTTAACATGGTAGAAGTGGAGGCGTAGAATAACATCGCGGGGTACATTGTCGGGTAGATGGGAAGGCTTAGGCAATCTATGGATCCTGTCCATGGTGACATCCAAAGCTGATACACCAGGTAGAATGGAGGTTATTATGCCAGTGACATGATCTAGCAAGTCTGGTTGTGAGACTGTTTCGGGGATCCCTCGTATTTTAAGGTTGTTCCTCCTTGCGCGGTCTTCGATGTCCGCGATCTTGGCCCTTACCGCTTCCATCTCCTCATCCCTGGCATCATGTGCATCTACCAAGCTATTGATGGTGTCAGCGTACTCCCCCATTTTCGTTTCCACGTGGTCCACCCTGGCCGACACATTATGTAGCTCCTTGCCAAATCTGCGCATACAGGACATCATGTCACCATGCAGCGAGGTTCTAAGGGACATTAACATGTCCTTCAATGTGGTGTCCAGCACAGGCTGATTCGTGGTAGGAAAGCGGTCGATGGAGTCAGGGAGTTCCCTGGTGTCATCCCCAGAGTCTAAGCCCGCACTAACCTCTGGAGTAGGAACCGTGCCGTCCAGCTTAGGCCGCGTCTTCTCAGGGCTCCCCGATGCGGAGGAAGGGACAGGAGATTGCTTTCTAGCCGATGGAGAGTTTCGTTTAGTTGTCTTACTTTTAGGTTGGTCCGTCTGTGGAGTGCTGGCAGCAGATGGACCGGGAGACTCGGCGCCGTTCTGTCTTTGCTCCCACGTAAAGTATTCTGTCAGCTTCTGAGGCCGCTGGGAGCCCTTGCGTTTGTTCCTCATCTCCTGGGTGGTCAGTGGGATGGTAACGCCGGGGAGGTGGGTTGTGATCGCCGCCGATCAGGCTACTATTATATGTTATATCCCCGTTTTTGCCGGAGCATCGCTCTTATGCGGCCATTCCGGTCTTCCCCCTCTGCTGGTGCGTTAAGGTAGCATGTCAGGGTGTCCCCAGTAAGGAATGGAGGTGCAGTTCAAGGGGAGAGAAAGAAGAAGCCTCTGGGGTGTACCAAGATGGCTGCTTGAACTCACCAAAGCCTGTGGGCACTCTCAGAAGGCTGGTGGAGATCTAACTGCTCCGGGTGGCAAGCTGGGTGTCCCCGAAGTGGTTGTGGGCGAGTATCTGGCGATGGGCCCGAGATTGAGGGCAGAAACATCCAGTCTTTGGAGGCCCGGATTCACAAGATGGCCGCCGCGAGTAGGCCCAAGCCGCGGTCTAAATTTGCGGACGGCCGGAGGATCCCCGATCGTCGCGTCCGAGAGCAGTCCCAAAATATCCCCCTTCTTGGGGCACAACTGCGGCTAGGTCCAGAGGTAGTCGCCGCTCCTATTTTCGCCGCGGTCGCGGCACCGGAGCTCGGAGAGTCTCCAGGCTCCACAGGCCTCAAGATGGCGGCGGCTCAGCAGTGAATGGCGCCGGCTGTGCTTCGCTTGGCGGAGCGATCCAGCGCCTTAGAGAGATGCCTCGGGCAGGGATCCGTTCAGGGGAGACCCAGGAGTCAGGGCAGAGAGACCAGAAGGGCCAGTCAGCAAATGCCTGCACAGGATGGCGTTGGATGTGCTCGGGCCTGGCGGAGCTCTCCCAGAGCACGTCTCTCTCCGTGTACGGCCAGCCACGCCCCCCAGGATTGTGGATTTTAGCACACATTGCCTTCATAGGGTTTATTCAACCATTTGATCCTGCAGCTGAGTCATGGAGCTCCTGGGTGGAGAGGCTGGAACAGTATATGGAAGCAAATAATGTGACTGTTGAAAAGAAAGTTGCAGTTTTTCTCACTGCATTGGGTCAAGCTGCATATGGAACTCTCAGAGACCTTGTTTCTCCAGACAAGCCGGCCTCTAAGCCCCTGCCTGAGTTAATTCAGACGTTACATGCACACTACAACCCGAAGCCGTTAGAAATCGCAGAGCGGTTTAAATTCTACAGTAGAAGGCAGCAGGCCGGGGAGGATATAAAGACATATATCATTGCTTTACGTAAACTAGCTGCCACTTGTCAGTTTGGAGACTACCTGCAGACGGCTCTCCGTGACATGTTCGTCATGGGACTCTGCGACCCAGCCATACAGAAACGTTTACTCACAGAACCCGACTTGACTCTGACGAAAGCCACTGACCTTGCTACGGTCATGGAGTTGGCAACACGGGACGCCACCCTACTAAAGGCACCACCTACAACTCCTGCAAGCCAGGGTGAGGAAATATTCCACACTGCTATCACTCAACGCTCGAGACGCCCGTCCCCTGCCACTCAGCTTAAACCTTGCCACCCTAATTCTTCTGTCTCTGGGACCCCGACTTGCGCCTGCTTGCAAGTTCAAGGATGTCGTTTGTTTTCGCTGTGGAAAGACTGGTCATATTGGGCGCGTTTGCCGCAGCTCTCGCTCCCCGAACACTACCAAAAAAAATAGACGTAAACAGACATTCCGTGTGGATATGGACAATAACGGTTTCAGCTCTGATGAGGAGACCTGTGTCCAGCATGTTGGACTGTTTCGAGTAGCTAGGAGTACTCCTGCGATTAAAGTGGATGTCACACTCAATGGCTGTCCTGTCTCCATGGATGTTGATACAGGGGCAGCTGTGTCTGTCATTTCATGGACTGATTTAAAGGCATCGGGTCTGTCTCTGCCGCTAAAACCTACAAAGTTCACACTACAAACCTACAGCAAGGAACTACTACAGCCCTTGGGTTATGTAAAACCCCTTGTTACATTAGGCAACCGCAGTCAAAGTCTACGCCTTTATGCTGTATGGAAGGGACTGGATCAAAGCCCTGGGCATGCCTCCTTTTACCATTGCCCAATGTACATTGCTTTCTAAAGTAGACCATTGGGTGGAATCCCTGAAGTCACGTTTTAAAGAGGTTTTTGAGGACTCTTTGGGCACCGTAAAAGGAAAGATGGCCCACCTCCTCTTGAAGCCTGGTGCTACACCTCGTTTTTGTAAGGCAAGATCAGTACCTTTTGCCTTGCGGAAGAAAGTGGAAGCAGAGCTGGACCACCTATTGGCTGAAAAGATCATAACGAAAGTGGATAGAAGTGAATGGGCATCACCAATTGTGCCTGTCAAGAAAAAGAATGGAGACATTAGGATTTGTGGTGATTTCAGGGTAGCTCTGAACAACCAACTTCTTGTGGATCAATACCCATTGCCTCGACTTGAAGATTTATTTGGCTCACTGGCTGGGGGGCAAAAGTTTACAAAAATAGACTTAAAGCAAGCTTACCTGCAACTGCAAGTACACCCAGATTCACGCCATCTGTTGACCATTAACACTCATAAAGGATTATTCCAGTATAACCGCATGGTTTTTGGCATAGCCCCAGCTCCAGCCATCTGGCAGCGGATCATGGATGAGGTACTGGCAGGAATACCTTTCACCCAATGTCTACTGGATGACATGCTCATCACTGATCCCACCCTCGTCGCCACTGTTATGTCCCCTTGCCGCTCTGTGTCTCTCAGGTGCTGCTGGCAATGCTGCCAGTATCTGCTCAGCAAGTTACACACACAGGCCGATGTACTACTTAACCAGAGCAAGGTTTATTACTCAGAACATTATGGCATTCTTACATGGAGGAGTCTTATTCCAACAGCTTCTGTTCATATCAGATGTAATCCCTTCTCAGCCTCATGTGTCTGCTTCCAGTTCCCCTCACACACTGTGTGACTTCCTGGTACAGCTCCTCCTCCCCCATCATGCATCATGCGTCAAAGACGTCAAACGCCTCGCTGGCAAAGCGCTGAAATCTTACGGGACACATTGGAGGTCAGGAAACAGAGACAAAGGGCTCATGAAGTGCTGCGGAAATCACAGAACTGAGTTGGAGATACTACTTGCTGAACTGATCTTGCTTGCCTTGTTATGTTATGTGTTCGACATTTTGTTCTCTTGTTATGTTTTTTTTTTTTTTTTGGGGAAGGAAAGGAGGTGTGATGTTTGTGATAGATCACTGTGACCTTTACCCTCTTTCTCCTGATGCATGATGGGGGAGGAGGAGCTGTACCAGGAAGTCAGACAGTGTGTGAGGGGAACTGGAAGCAGACACATGAGGCTGAGAAGGGATTACATAGCCAGTTTCTCAGGCTGAAGAGAAATTGTACTAAAGATACAGACTTTCATATTGCAGCAAATGATCTATACTGCAGACTACATTCTCGTGGCTACAGTCGATCTCCTTGCTTAAACGATCCTTCAACAAAGTTGTTAAGCTGAACCGCTCGACTCTGATGCACTCAAGTGGTAAAAAACAACATGGAAGCACTGATTCTGTTAGAATAGTCACGCAGTTTTCGCAATAACATGTACAGATGAGACAGATCTTTAAGAAGTTCTGGCCCCTGCTTAGAGCAGATAAAATAATTTCGAAGTATGTTAAACCGTACCCAGAAATTACATTCAAACGCACCCCGTCTCTAAGAGACCATCTTGTAAAAAGTCATCATACACGAACAGATGGTCACATACCTACATCTAAGGGCACCTTCTCTTGTGGGCATTGTGACATATGTCCTTTCCTTAGCAATAACAACGTAACTATTCTACCTAACAGTAAAATTCATAAACCTAAGTTTCGCATTACTTGTCAAACTGTGGGTGTTGTTTATTTAGCTACTTGCCAATGCGGTTGTTTTTATGTTGGCAAAACAAAGAGACCATTCTTGAAACGTGTGAGGGACCATGTGAATCCATTGTATAAAAGACTAATGACCACTGCCCTCAATAGACATGTGGGATGTCTACATGACTTTGACACTAATGCTTTAAATTTCTCAGCCCTGGAACATGTACCTATGCATGTTCGTGGTGGTGGAATTGACCAAACCCTGCTTCAGCTCGAAACTAGGTGGATACACCAGTTAGATGCCTGGCTTGAACGAATATATTAGTTTTAAGCCCTTTCTATAAATAGAATTTACTTATTATAATTAATTTTGGCATCTGCTTTTGTGCCCAACCTATGAGAGCTTGTTGGGTTCAACCATCAAGAATCCCCTCCTCCCATACTCCAGCATGTCCCTTCCCTCCAATCTGATCACAGAGTGTTTTACCTGACAACCGACCACTGCCCCTTTTCCACCTTAGGGTCATTTTATGATTTGGGTTAATAAAACTGAACTTGATTGGGGATTTGAATAGAATTAAATATTATATTTTCTCACTTTATTTTTTCTGTGAAATAATGTTGATGTATTATACAATCTCACATTTATATTTATATTACAATTGCTTCAATTTTGATAAATTTTGACATGTTTAACTTTAATATTGTACCTTTTGGTAATTACTATGTACTTTGGCTCTGATATATGGCCATGTGTCATTACCACCATCTGGGATCCCCCCACTAGTGGGACTGGGTTGGATCCAGTTTGGTCTCTAATTGGGCATCTCTGTGTCCCTTGTGTTTTCCCCGCTTCCCCATGCTTCCATTAGCATCTGCATGCCCTGGTCCGCTCACTCTAATCTCTAGATCAAAAGTTCACTTTCCTTTCTTTTAAATAAGAATAATATATGCAGGGCGATTTTGCTCTGATTTATTATGACCATAGGTGGACTGGGCTGCCTCGTCCAATACCCTGACTATACCGCGCTTCCTCCACTCTGATTGGAGGATTAGCGCGTCTCCCCTTAGCTGTCATGCTGTCTGTCTTCTCCAGACGCATCTCCAGGTTGCAAAGCACTATGGTGATTGTAGGTGCAACGACCGTGCGCCATCATTGTAATTTTTGCGCCGCCAATCAGCCGGCGTCCCTCTTATGACGAGGCCTCTGGGCCACTAAGCATCATGGGGGCTGTAGGCATCGTGATTATTCGCCGCTCAGCGACGCACTGACGTCATCTAAAGCGCCGATTTCCTATAAATCGGCGCTTCTGACTCTCTAGACCTGTCACTGCCTGGGACACTGTTAGAACTCTGACCACGAGCACACGGTAAGTGCGGAGGCTGTAGTCTTTGACTAAGTAAGCCTACCCGCTATAAATGCCTCTATTTATACCCCTCTTGTCTTTTTCCTTTTTTCCCCCTTAGGAATCTTTAAACATCTGCTGGTTTATCCCCTATTCAACAAGTGCCTATGATTAAGAGTGCTCTCAATGTGTGTAAGGTGATTACCTTTTCAGCTCACACAGACAGACAGTATATATATTTTTCCTTTTCCTTATATACCTCTCTGTATCCTTATAATTTTCCCATTTTTCATTTAGACACACTCTGAAGGTTCAGTGTCCCTATACCTACCAACAATTGCCCTAGATCCCAATTCAATTAGATTTTTTTATCATCTGGTTCTCAGGTAGGCTCATTTGGTGAAAGATTTTCTTTGATACTAATCGACTTTCACTATTCTGTCCTAACTGCCATATTGGGGTCTGGATATTTCACCATCCCCCTGAGGGGCTACCTTACCAGGTCACATGCAGTGTATTGGGTAGGTGGTTTTTTACCCTCTACCCCTATGGATGCAAACCTTCCCCCCTATCCTTGTGTGGGGTGGTTGTGGGTCAGTGGGGTTACATGGGCCACAATATGGTGCCTCTCTGGGGCCACGGTTTCTGACGCATGGCCATTTATCCCAGCCAAACTTTTTTATGTTCTACACCGATTGTTAACAATAAATAGTTCATTGTACATATGATGAATTGTTAAAACTGTTTTGTTTCATTCTAGAGCATTCTCTTGAAACTATCAAGTCCTAAAACCCCTGAAGAAGCCAGTGTCTGGCGAAACTAGTAGGGTAGACTTGCTCAAGAAATTTGTCCCTACATATTGCTCCCGATATTGAATGTTGTCAAGCTGATTTAAAATTTTGTATGAATTAAATAAAATGTCTTTATTTTTTGATATAACAATACGTCTGGTCTTTATAATTGGCACCGCAATAATCCTCTACCCTCTCCAACCCCTTTACTAAATCTATCAGGGATGAGGTGCCATATGCTTAAGAGGACTTTCGATCACTGACCTCTCACCAAAATGTGCGGTTTGTGGAAACACACTGAGCCCCACTTGGTGCAAAACAGTTTGCCACACCTGTATAGATGGCCTAGTGAGGGGTGACCCAGTAGCCTCATGTCAAAAAAATGCTGACTTCGGTCAGAGATGAGCTTATGTCTACTTTTAGCTCTTTTAAGGATCTAATTGACAAGTTTCAGGCTCCCCCACAGGGTACATCCTCAAATAGAAAAGCTTCAGTCGTTATCGCTCCGCAGCAGAGTGTAGAGAGTGAAAACTCTGAGGCTGAAGCCATATCTACCCGTTCTTCTCCAGAAGAATCAGGGTCAGATACAGGGCCCAGGAATAGAGAATCCTCTAGGGGCTCAAGGTTTACGTTATCTTTGGAAGACGTGGATAACTTATTAAAGGCTATCTATACAACTCTTGAAATGAAAGAGGATGAGGTACAATTGTCTAAACATGACCTTATGTACAAAAGTTTGCACAAAAATAAATCTAAAGTCTTTCCAGTGCACAGTTCCCTCCTTGATACAATCAAGCTGGAGTGGGAAAATCCAGAGAGAAAACCTTTTTTCTGGTAACCTAAAAAGAAGGTTTCTATTCGATGAGGATGCAGCGCAGCCGTGGAACAAAAATCCAAAGTTAGACGCACCTCTTTCAAAAGTTTAAAACAATTTGGACCTGGAGTTTGACGATATGGGCACGCTTAAGGACCCGATGGACAAGAGAGAAGATATCCTTCTTCACAGAGCCTGGGATTCAGCTATTGGGAATCTTAAACCGGCTCTGGCCTCCACTTGTGTAGCCAGAAATTTGGAAGACTGTTTGGCACAGATACAAACCCATCTGTTAGCAGGTACCTCTAGGGAAGATATTCTAAAATCCTTTCCTCTCCTTTTTAGTGCCGTGGGGTTTTTAGCTGATTCTTCCACAGAGTCGGTAAGAATGACAACCAGGACTTTGGCCTTAGTGAATTCAGCCAGAAGAAGCCTTTGGCTTAAAACCTGGTCAGGTGATGCAGCCTCTAAATTGCGCCTATGTGGGCTTCCCCTAACAGGGGATCATCTTTTTGAAGCCTTTCCAGAAAACGAATTTGTGGCCAAGGCAGGCAGCAAAGTCCTAGAGAAAAGGACAAGAGGCCTAAGAAACATTGGACCGGGCACAAGGTCAAAAGGTAGAGGGGGTGTTTTGTTTAACACACCTCAATAGCCCGCCAAGCCACAGTGACCAGCATATTCCAGTGGGAGGAAGATTGAGGGCCTTTCTCCCACAGTGGGCAGCAGTCACTTCAGGTCCCTTAATCCTGGATCTAGTAGCAAATGGGTACAGGCTGGAATTCTCCTGCCAACCACCAGAGCGACTATTAATCACCTCCCCTCCCAAAGATCGGCAAAAAGCGATGGCTCTGGGTCTCCAAATAGGAGACTTGCTAGACCAGAAAGTCCTGATTCCTGTTCCCCGCTCAGATCAGAGCAAAGGGTTTTATTCCCAAATTTTTGTAATCAGAAAGCTGTCAGGAAAGTATCGGCTTATCCTGAATCTTCGGTCTCTAAACCGATCGATCAGGTACAAGCACTTCCGTATGGAGACAGTGTTCACAATCAAAAGCCTGCTTTACCCAAACTGCTTCATGGCCACTTTGGATTTAAGGGATGCTTATCTGCATGTCCTGATCCATCCAGCATTCCAAAGATTCGTGAGAATAGCAGTCAAAATGGGAACAGAAATTTGGCACTTTCAGTTTCAAGCCCTCACCTTCGGTCTGTCCTCAGCCCCATGCATTTTCACAAAAGTGTTGGGGGGAGGCGCTGGCTCCGCTAAGGTTAAAGGCGATAACTATCATCCCTTACCTGGACGACCTCCTAGTAGTGGCAGAGTCTTACCAAAAATCGCTAACAGAACTCCAGACTGTACAGGACTTCCTTCAATCCCTAGGTTGGTTGATAAACAGAGAAGTCTTCCTTAAATCTGGCCCAGAAGGTGAAGTATCTGGGCTCCGATTTTTGCTCAGTAGGCCAAAAAGTTTTTCTCCCAGAGGAGAAGGTCTCAAAGATGGTGCAAGCGGTTTCAGCTTTACAGACCAATCAGTTGGTCTCGCTGAGAGAATTTTCAAGGACAGTAGGTCTGATGACCTCATGTTTCCCTGCAGTACCATGGGCAAGATTCCATCAAAGACCATTGCAGATGTATCTTCTGAAAAACTGGGATAGAGACGCGAGGACTCTAGAGTCAAGAGTCTTTTTACCTACCACAGTAAAAAGAAGCTTGTGGTGGTGGAGAACAAATCTTCACCTAACAAGAGGCCTTCCATGGTCCATTCCTGTATCCCAGAGGATCACGACGGATGCAAGTTCCTGGGGATGGGGAGCCCACCTCAGCGACAAAGTCACACAGGGAAAATGGTCCTTAAAGGAAGCAAAAGCTTAATCGAACCAGAGAGCGCTTCTAGCGGTTCAGAGAGCCCTGCAGGTTTTTCAGTCGGCAATCAGGGGTCACAATCTCCAGATCCTATCCGACAACATCGCAACGGTTGCGTACCTCAACAAACAGGGAGAGACAAGGAGTCGGATTCTTCAATTGCCCAGGAAATTTTGTCATGGGCAGAAGAGAATCTAGCCTCAATTACAGCAGTGCACCTGAAGGGGACGCAAAACTGGTGGAGCGAGACAATTGGTCGCTTCATCCAGAGGTATTTGCACAGATCACCGACAAATGGGGTTGTCCCGAAGCAGATCTGTTCGCAAACCAGGACAACCGCAAGACAAGAGTTCTTTTCTCTGAACCCAGCAGATCAATTACTGGGGATCAATGCTCTGGCAAATCCGTGGCCATTTGACCTCTGCTACGCCTTCCCACCGATCAGACTTATTCCGGAAGTGCTCCGGAAGTTTCTCCTAGAAGAAACAGACCTTATTCTGATCGCCCCTTTTTGGCCCAAGAGGCCATGGTTTTCCCTGCTACAGACTCTGGTCTCGGAGCCTCCACTGAGGCTTCAGAAGAGAGAGGATTTGCTATCGAAAGGTCCAGTATCACACCCACAGGTGGTTTCCTTAAACTTGACGGGTTGGTTTCTGAAGAAAAGATACTGAGGGCCCAGGGGTTTTCTGACAAAATAATCAAGACTCTGGTGAATTGCAGAAAACCAGTCACTAGAGCCATATATTCCAAAGTTTGGAAAAAGTTAATCTTTTGTTTTCAGATAACATGAGTTAAATGCATGATGTTCCTTCTATTTTGGAATTTTTTCAAGAGGGTGTCGACAAGTGTCTTTCAGTTAGTACCTTAAAGGTACAGGCGGCAGCTATCAGTGTTTTCCTCCAGTTTTCTCTTCTGGAAAATCCCACAGTAGCTAGATTTTTCAAATCCATGGCTAGGACCAGGCCAGTAGTGGCGAGAAGTTGTCCAACTTGGGACCTGTCCCTGGTACTTCAAACTCTGATAGAGTTTCCTTTTAAACCCCTAGAGGATATTTCTATGAAGTTACTAATGGCTAAAAAATGGTAGCCATTAGCTCAGCTCGTAGAGTAAGCGAGTTACAGGCCTTATCAGTGAGGGAGCCGTTCCTCACGATTTTTGAGGATCGAGTTGTTTTAAAAACGGATCCAGGGTTTTTACCTAAGGTGGCCAGTACATTCCACTGATTGCAGGACATTGTACTGCCATCCTTTTGTAGTTCGCCACAGGGCGACCAAGAAAGTAAGTTTAGTTTTTTTAGATGTGAGATGGATCCTTCTCATCTATCTGGAGGTCACCAAGACCTTTAGGAAAACAAACAGACACTTTATTTGTCCTTTTTTCAGGTACGCACAGGGGTAGGAGTGCATCTAAAGCCACATTGGCTAGATGGATAAAGCAAGCCATCTCGGAAGCTTACAAAATTAGAAAAGTTCCTCCACCTTTTGTCACTGCGCATTCAACAAGAGCCTTGTCTGCGTCTTGGGCTGAGAGGGCTGGAGCCTCACCGGAACAAATTTGCAAGGCTGCCACATGGTCCAGTTATTCGACCTTCATTAAACATTATCGCCTGGATCTCCTATCTGCTCATGAGCAGGCGTTTGGTCAAAAGGTCATTCAGGCAGTTGTCCCACCCTAGACTGGTAAGTTCTGGCTCATTGTCTCTTGGGCTGGCCAGAAAAGCCCAGAGTGACAAGACAAAAGGAAAATAACAGAGGGCTGGCATGACTGGGGTGGAATCTGGGCAGCAGAGGGTTAAAGGAATCAAGAGAGCTCTCAGGGGAGTGGCTGCAGGTTCATTTCAGTGGAGGGGGTGGAGTGCCATATATAGGGGGCGGGGATGGCGCCAAAATCACACAGGCAGAGTGGAGAGCACTGGGAGGCAGGATTTCCCATCCACCCTCCCTTGTTTTGTTGTTTGTTGTGCGTCTGTTTTCTTTTCTTTCAGGTCAAAAGGAAGAGTTGTCACGACAGCGGAGGCGGTGTCCTTGGTCTTTGATGGTGACAGTTAACTGATGGAATGGAAATGGTTGGGGGGCTCATCGGTGGGATGGGCCCCTTTATGGGGTTATTGCAGTGGAACGGTGTCTGCTGTAATACGGTTACGGTGCACTGCGGGTTAAAAAGGGGTGTCTCCGAGCTGGAGTCAGCTGGAGGCCTGGTATGGTAATGGTACCGCAGTGTGGTGGTAAAAAGGTTAATGGGGGTTACTGTCAAAGACCAATTGGGACTGTGGTTAAATATTAATAAAGTGTTTGGTAAAAAGTGTTAATAGTTAAAGTTTGAATTGTTGGAAATTCCTATTATTAAATTTGGTTTAATATTTATTTTGGTTATAAAATAAAATGGCTGTTGTGGCCAATTTTACTCCAATTACTGTGTCGGTCTCGGTGGGTTAAGGTGGTAATGGGGGTGTAAAATGGGGGGTGGTATAAGGGGAAGATGTAATGGGGAGGTCATAAAGGAATGTTGCACATTGAAACTACACTAGTCATGGAAGACACTTGAGAGAAAAGCTAAGTTACACTTATCGATAACTCCTTTTCTGAGAGTCTTCCAGGACAGCCGGATTTCCACCGGGTTTTGTATGGAAACCGGGTGTATTATGCATATGTTTTTCAGGGAAGTCCTACGGTTCTCGAGAAGACTGACATGGGTCCTGGAGGACCGCCCTTTTATCTGGTGGGGGTAACATGTTTCCTGTCCTGGTAGGAGGAGCCCTAGGTCTCATGGGCTGTCCTGGAAGACTCTCAGAAAAGGAGTTTCCGATAAGTCTAACTCAGCTTTTTATCATCATTTATCGAGTGGAGATACATCGGGGGACACGCGCCATCTCTTCACCATCTCTCCTGTGTTGTTTATGGTGGTGGTTGTTTCTCCCCACTGTCTCTTTTTCTATTTTTGATTTTTTTCCCCACATTTGGCATGGAGGTTGAATGCCGTCTCAATGATTTGATATCATTGACAGGACGGCTCCACCTCCGTGTCGTGCTTCCATCAAGCTCTGATCATGTGACCCACTGACAGGGTCACATGACCTTTAACACACAAAGTACCACTGTTCGGCTGACGCGAGTGCTGTGACGTCATGCGTCGGCGCTATTATACCGTCTACGCCGCTCCTCGTGGCCACGCCAGAGTGGTCTCCTGTGTGGGGGATTTCCGGTCCTTTGCGGTGTCCCCTACGCAAGGATTTTTTGGGAGCTCCGGCTCTCCCTTGACCTATGACGTACTGACGTCAGGGATGCAGCCTACCCTCAGCCATAGGAGGTTTAACAGCCCAGTTTACTGGGTTGGTTACACATAGGGAATGGGTAATAGTATCTGATGCTTGCTCTACGTTCCATACACTGGTTATCATGTAAAGGTTTTTTGGCCATATGATATGATATATTTTGCAGCCGATTAATTAGCAGACCGTGGGGATATATATATATATATATATATATATATATATATATATATATATATATATATATATATATATATATATATATATACACACACACCAATGAGTGCTGTGTAATGGGTCATGCGCAATGCTTTTGCGTGTTGTCATTTGCAGCTATCATATATATTTCATTGTGGTTGTATCACACATGATTGTATCGCATGCTTTCAGCCCAATGTAATTGGAGTTGGAGGATTTGTGTATAGGTTCAAAGAATGTATGCCTTAACAAATATAAAAATACTAAAAACACAATTGTTATTGTTTGTGAGTGAAGGAGGTATACGCCATCACTACCTGTCTGGTCCCACCTCTTGGGGGACGGTTCCGGACTATTGTCTATAAAAGCCAGCAGTATGGGGGTGCAGTGATATGCCCCTGTTGACGGCTTTCTGAGCCGAAACATGTGTGTTTCTTTTTGCTTCATAGCCCCCCATACTGCTTTTATTTTCTCATTTATGTGATCACTTTTATCCTTTTAGTCATTTTTTGTATGACTACTTTTACTTCAATAAACCTTTAGTGGTTTTTATGACCTGCATCATTTGGAGCACTCTTTTGTTTGTACATGTACTGGCCCATATCCACTCTGCAGCAGAAGGTCCACTGGTTCATCGCTTCAGTCTTCAGGATCCATTCCATAGAAGCTACCGAGACCATCTGGTTAACTGAGGAGACCCCACCTCATTGATTCAGGTCCGTTGAGACCACACGCGCATCAGACCCACTGTTGTAAAACAGAGGAGTCCACCTCACATGGTAAGAGTACACCTTTTCTGTGTGTGAAGCAACCTTGATTTCTTCAGGCAACTGATTATTCAACATCCAGTGTTGTTATTTTGAAGAATTTGTCCACACTGTGCATTTATAAGGACTTTCACATTATTGTTTTTAGTTGTGGGTTTCACTGCCCATCACGTATTGATTTTAGGTCTCTTTATCAGTCACATCACGTTTGATTGATTCACTTAGCGCTGCACTATTTTTATTAATACTCCACAATATCCCAAAATACCCTGCTATACCCTCCAATACTACGGAATACCCTGCAATACCACGCAATACCACGCAATACCCTGCAATACCACGCAATACTCTGCAATACCCCGCAATAACCACTTCCCGCCCGCCAGCCGTCATATGACGTCCTTGATTTTTGTGCGGGGAAATCTAGGCAACACTAGGGAAAGGCATATTCAACCTTAGCGATATCCAACTAACTAAGGAAGAGTTGCAGATTCTGGATCTGGGTTTAAAATATGCACCGGAAAAAGCATTAGATCAATTTGAGGTGTTTATTGACCTTCAAAAATTTCTTAGAAAATTAAATTTGCGTAAATTCTTTCTGAATAACCAAGATGAAGGCATAATGGAAACATCGGAATATACCCAAACTAATTTGAGGAACAATTCCACGTTTAATCCCAATACACCAGGGAACCAGTGTATAGAAGCTTTTAAAAAGATGGTGGAAGCGGATCTGAAAAAACTGCAGAGAAAATGTAAAAACAAAAATAAGAATGTGTGGAAAACCATTAAAGAAATTGGTAACAGAAATGAAGTCATAATCAGACCGGCAGACAAGGGAGGTGGCCTTGTCATCTTAAACAAAGTGGACTATGAAGAAGAGATGGAAAACCTGCTCAGAGTTGAAAATACCTACAAAAAACTAAAGGGAAACCCCAAAATACGGTTCACCAAAAAACTAGAGAAATTTGTTAAGAAAGGCAAAGCCTTGGGAATTCTGAATAAAAAAGAGGCTGACTACTTAGTGTCCAATTCTACCAAAACACCAGTAATCTATTACACCCCGAAGATACACAAAAGATTAGAAAAACCCCCAGGTAGACCGATCATAAGCGGGATTAACGCCATCTTTTCCTGCTTAGGAGAGTACCTAGATATGTACTTACAACCAATCGTCAAGGAGGGTAGATCACACCTCCGTGATAGCCTCCAATTGATCAATGAATTACAGCACATTGATGGTGCAGAAAACTTACTTTTAGCCACTATTGACGTTAATTCGTTGTACACTAGTATATCACAAGCAGATGGGGTGTTAGGGGTAGAAAAAGCCCTACACCAAAATACTAGGCTAAAACAAGCACAAATCAATTTTATTGTAGAAGGCCTCAAAATGGCGATGGAATGTAACTATTTTTGGTACCGGAAAAACTACTACGTACAAACTAAGGGGGTGGCGATGGGGGCTCGTTATGCCCCCAGTGTTGCCAACCTACTGATGGACTGTTGGGAGGAAGAGCATATATACAGCCAGAATATACCCCAGATTAGACTGTATAGGCGGTATATTGACGACCTTATCATTTTATGGGACGGAACAACTGATACGTTCGAACATTTCTTACATGATCTGGACACCAACAGGTATGGCCTCACCTTTCCCGGGAAGTACAATATGGAATGTATAGATTACCTTGATCTTCAGATCTATAAGCAGGGACCTAAGCTATATACAAGAACATACTTCAAATCCACGGATCGCAATGGATATATTCCATCAACAAGCTGTCATCACCCACGCTGGAAAGCCAACATACCTAAAGGGCAAATGATGCGACTCCGGAGGAATTGCAGCTCTATCACAGACTACATAGCCCAAGCGGACATAATTGTCGACCGATTTAAGGAGAAAGGGTACAAGGAAGAACATCTGGTAAAACTAAAAGCTGAAGTTCTGAACATGGATAGAAGCTCCATGTTGTCACTTAAAAAAAAGAACAAAAGTAACAAATCAGATGTGGCATTTATTACCGGCTTTAACTCCCAATATAAAGACTTTGAACATATTGTCAAAAAATATTGGCCGATTTTACAAGAAGATCATGCCCTCACTAAAGTTCTAGGTAAAAAACCCAGCTTCGTTTACAGACGTGCACCATCTTTACGTCACCACCTCGTGCACAATGTCCTTGACCCACCACGGCCTGTTAGTTTATGCCCTTAACTTAAGGGCTTTTTCAAATGCCAGCGTTGCCTGGCCTGTAGGGTCAGTAAAAAACAACCTAGAAAGAAAACAAGTTTTAAATCAAGAAATGACTTTAAAGAATATCAAATTAACCTCCTGGGCGGTGTTCCCGAGTCTGACTCGGGGTGAGATTTTTGGGCAAGGATCGGTAACCCCGAGTCAGACTCGGGCTCGCCTCGCTGGATGTACAGGGAGTTTCACTTACCTTGTCCCTGGATCCAGCGATGCCACCGCGCTGTGTGAGCGAGCAGGACCTCGCTCGATTCACACAGTGCCTCCGTGTGACGCCGATCTCCGTTCCCTGCGACGTTACGACGCACGGGGACGGAGAACGGCGCCAAATTCAAAAAAGTAAACAAACACTATACATACAGTATACTGTAATCTTATAGATTACAGTACTGTATGTAAAAAAAACACACCCCCCTTGTCCCTAGTGGTCTGTCCATTGCCCTGCATGTCATTTTATATAATAAAAACGTTTCTTTCTCCCTGCAAACTGTAGATTGTCCATAGCAACCAAAAGTGTCCCTTTATGTCAAAAATAGTTTTAGATCAGCTAAAAAACAGCGATAATAAATTATAATCACTTGCAGAATTGTGCGATAGCGATTTGTGGGGAAATTCGTCATAAAAAAAAAAAAATAATGACAGCAACAATTCTGCAACTGAGCAAATTTCAGTGATTTTGATTTGATTACATTATTGAATAATTTTTATTATAATTATATTATTATTTGTTATATTGATTTATAATTATTTATTATATTATAATTTATAATTTTGTTTTTAAAAAAATTTCATACCCGGGATGCCTATTAGAAGCTTGTTTGGTCAGATTTAAGTGAGTTATTTCTAAAAATGACAGACCTACAATATAAAACGCCAAATTTCCTTGCAAATAATGGTACCGCTTTCAGCATGTTTTTTCTGAAAGAATCATACCGCCAGGGAGGTTAAGGAGCTGATTACCTGTGACACTACACACGTGACATATGTCATCGAATGTCCGTGCCACTTGCAATACATGGGCAGAACCACCCGACCCTTGAAAGTGAGAATTCGAGAGCATATTAACAGGATTAAAGCAGGATTTCCGAAACACCATCTCTCACGCCACTTTAAAGAATTCCACCAGCAAGACCCGACTAGTTTGATCTTTTACGGAATTGACACAATCAAAGACAACTGGAGGGGTGGGAACAAGACAACAGCTATCTCCCAAAATGAGACCGGATGGATATACCGTCTGGGTTCCTTGGCGCCCTTTGGGCTAAACAAGGACATCGACTTGAACTGCTTTTTGGCCAACCCCTAAGTTTAGTACACCTATACTTAGAGCACAGATGACCCAGATAGTACTTATCATGCATTTATTTACCTTTCATTTATCCACTTACAACCTCGCCTACATTTCTGTGATTGTAGCATGGATGTCACTAGTGGACACCGACTTATTATCCACGTTAGCACCTACACTGCTACCCACACACTTGCTACTAGCACAGTGCCCTTAGTTGAACTACTTCACCCATTACCACTCCACGGTTGGACATTCCCGAGTTTTCTAGCCCAATCCCCCCTTTTTTATAAACAGATTTACCCAGCCCCTTACGCGGGGTTATCTACAGGCTATAGGTTGCTCAACCTCTATGCCTCAAACCAACATGTTGTATACATTTCTCATACTGCACCCCCCCTGTTTTGCACTTCAGCCTCTACTGTGCAGGTACTTGTTCATAGGGGTTTAGTGACATGCATGAACGGGTGTTACTCATCTATTGAAGCTGCAATATGACCATAGATGCATCCAGCCTTTCAGTGTACCCCCCAGGAGCCAGAGCTACACACACTATCACATGTCTTTTGGTGTCCTTATGACAACGTTTATGCTCTATGTCCCCAGTTACCACATATTGTACACTAATGTACCCTACTAATACCGTGCCTTCTGGTTTGAATTTACTCTACGAATACATTTGTCTTCAGATGGCAATACAGGACTGTGTAAGGGCACCCCAGTATAAGTATGCCCTTTGCTCATGGGTAGCTAACACCGCCCACACACTTTGACTAGCAATTACTAGCATCCTGTATGATCTCACATATACCCCACTACCTGGACTAGTTGCCTTTACCTGATATATATTTTTGTATATTATTTACATAATTTTATAACTTATGGTACTTACCCATCGGTCTACACATTATTACATTTTGGCCAGATGTCACATTAATCTATATACCCAGATCCTTACTGAAGGCTGGGTTTTATACTTATGTTATTTTTATTTTTAATCTGTAATTTTTAATTTTTTTATTTTTCTATTTTAATTCTGAATCATCTACAATTAAGGATTAATACGCAAATATTCGTGACCCAAACCCTTCTAACTTACACTTTGGTACTTCATTCCCTGACACGCTGAGGGTGGGATAATAATGGTGCATTAACAACACCTTTTCCCTATGAGTTGTGCTTACGACACACCCCCCCACAAAGGGTTTTATTAAATGCTTTATGTACCATCATCTAGGGACACAGCACAGTGGACAGTGATTTTGCATATGCCTATTACCAGTATAGCCTGATGTAATGCCAACGTCTTGCCACTGTTTAAAGTATTTGCACTATGTTTGAGGATATCAGCGCCAACATGCAGAAATAGGAACGCCCACGGAAACATTTCAGAATATTCCAATGAGATGGGATTCCCCAACACCTTCTGATTGGCTTCTACCGTAGAGGGGGAGGGACGCCTGCATGTTGACGCTTGCTATATAAAACTACCTGACGTGGTATGCGTGTACCCGCTTCAGAAGACGTAATCAATACGAAACGTGCGTAAAGCGGATACACGCACACCCACACGCACTCCCGGACCGATCAGCTGTCTCCCAGTGGAGCGCGCGCCGTTCCCCAGCTGGAGCTGACACATTTGATTTATCGGCTATCAGTGCTGTGGTGGGAGGCTTATGCTATCGCATGATAGCTGCCTGTTATTTTGTTTTTACCAATTTGTCCTTTTTCTTTTCTTTTGTTTTATTTATTTTTATGGAACCTGGTTCAAAAAGTTTTTTGTAACTGCCTGCTGTGTTGCACATGCCTATGTGGCAGTGTGAAAATAAAACTTTTTTATTCTGAACATACTGCGCTATGAGATTATCTTTTTCCTTGGAGGATTCTCGGACAACTTAAAAAGAAGTGGAGCCATCCAGGCCAGGAAATCCGTGCATCCATAGGATCTAGGAAGACGAAATCGCAGTTGCTGGAGATTAATCTTACTTGCACTTTACCCCTGCAGGGGTGAGTGCCTTCGGTGAGTAGGGACCCAGGAGGGGGAGCACAGGAGCACTGTGCGAATTCACACAATTGTACTTTGTGATTTATCACCCAGAGTGGGTGCCCAGGTTCACGGACACTTATATATATATATATATATATATTTGTCAGGGACTTACCTCCCAGCCTCATCCATCCTCGTTTCTGAGGAAACAACAGGGTTCCTCCATGTTGACACACCGCAGCAGTTCCCGCACGCCTGCGCAACGGGGGCGCGCGCGTGCACAACGGGGGCGCGCGCGTGCACGATAGCGGGAGCGCGCGTGTGCACGTTTTTGGCGCCAAAGCACACTTTAAAAGCCATTGCTGGACTCAAACACATTGCTGCCTGATCTGCAGTTTTGGAGTGAACTTACACTTGAAACCTGATCCTGAAACCTGATCCTGAAACCTGATCCTGAATTACTGACTGAACCTTGACCCGGCTTGTTGACTATCCGTATCTCTCTAATCCCTGACTCCGGCTTGTTTGACTACCCTTCTGATTGGACCCACCGTTGCCAGACCCACCTGCTTGCACCACGACTACGCTTCAGTTACCTGCATCTGAACCATCTGATTATCCGTTGTGACCCGGCTTGCCTGACCCTGCTGTTTCTTGCTTCCTATTTATCTGATTTCTTCATCAGCTTGTTGCCATTGCAGTCGTATCACCTGTCAGGGTCGCTGACCCCCTCTTCTGCCTCAGTGCCGTCTGCACCTTCCCGCCAGAGAGACTCAGCCACCTACATCTATTCATCACTGCATCGGCACTCCTACCCCGCTGTGCTCCGAGTCCGCTGTTCCCACTTCAGTGGCTCGTGAACCAGAGCTGTAAGAGAGGCCTCCTACAACCAGACTCTAAACATACCAGGTACGTAACAATATTACTGCCATGGTTATATTTTTTATTTTATTTTTTTGACATATATGTGGACTGATGAGCTTTTTTGCTATACCTTAACCACTGGACTTTTACACTTATTTTAATTCACTTTTGTTTATAGCTTCACCATATACTGTTGTGCTATACACTCATTGGTTACTCACCACCACGTTGGTATTATTTGATTTCACATATCGCTGGTGGCGATCACGGCGTAGTTTGATTCTATTTGATTTCATTAATATTGTATCATACCTCTGGTGGCTATTATAGTTAGCCATTAGTTCACCTAGTGGGTGACCACCTTTGCGGCCAACTGCCATTATTGATCTATTTTGTAATTTTGTATTTTTCAACACTTGTTGTACATCAATTATGCTTTTATCACATGCTTACTAGAGTGTAGAGTACATGCCAATTAGGTTATCACGTATTAATACACTCAGGCACTTGTATTTCCCTCACTCTTTTAGGATTATATACAAGTTATTATTGTACCTCTCTATTGGTACATCCAGCTTCTAGTCCAGACAGCGCCACAACCCCTTTCATTCTTTTATTTAAATCTGAATGATGGGTGCAACTACAGTCATCATTCAGATATCAGCTTTTTCAGCCAGCGATTCCCTACACCATCGTTCTTATGGGAGGCAAGAGGGAACGTCCCCCCATCCCACCACCCTCCGGTGCTTCTACCGACTCACCACTACGATCAAAGCCATGATTGTTTTTTTTTTTTTTTTTTAGGCTTCCCAGCCTAGAGGTGAGATGTGGGGTCTTATTGACCCCACATCTCACTGTAAAGAGGACCTGTCATGCCAGATTCCTATTACAAGGGATGTTTACATTCCTTGTAATAGGAATAAAAGTAATCCAAAAAATGATTTTTGCGGAAAAACGTGTCAAACTAACATAAAGTAAAATGAACAATAAAATATATATATATATATTTTTTTTTTTAAAGCGCCCCTGTCACCGTGTGCTTGCATGGAGAAGCGGACGCATACGCAAGTCCAGCCCACATATGAAAACAGTGTTCAAACCACACATGTGAGGTATCTCTGCGAACATTAGAGCGAAGGCAATAATTATAGACCTAGACCTCCTCTGTAACTAAAAACATGTAACCAGTAATAATATTTAAAGCATCACCTATGGGGATTTTTAAGTAGTGAAGTTTGGTGCCATTCCACGAGCGCGTGCAATTTTGAAGGGTGACATGTTGGGTATCTATTTACTCGGCGTAACTTCATCTTTCACATTATGCAAAAAAAATTGGGCTAACTTTTCTGTTTTTTTTTTTATTTTTTTAAGCACACAACTGTTTTTTTTTTCATAAAAGGAGTGTTAGAAAATTGCTGCACAAATACAGTGCGAGATAAAAAGTTATGACCACCACCATTGTATTTTCTAAGGCCGTTGCTAAAAAAAACATATATAATGTTTTGGTGTTCTATGTAATTTTCTAGCAAATAAATTATGTTTTTTACATGTAGGAGAGAAATGTCAGAATTGGCCTTGGTGCTCCAGAACGCCTGAAGGTGCTCCCTGCATGTTGGGCCTCTCTATGTGGCCACACTGGTGATACCACATGTGTGAGACTTTTACACATACTCGGGAGTAAATAGCAGAATGTGTTTTGGGGTGTAATTTGTGCTATGCATATGCTGTGTGTGAGAAATAACCTGCTAAACACCTTGGAATGTCTTCTTTCCAAAAAGGGTTCATTTGGGGGGTATTTGTACTTTTCTGGCATGTTAGGGTCTCAAGAATTGAGATAGGCCGTCAGGTGTGATCAATTTTCAGATATTGGCACCATAGCTTGTGGACTCTATAACTTTCACAAAGACCAAATAATATGCACCAATTTGTACTTATTTTTACCAAAGATATGTAGCAGTTTAAATTCTGGCCAACATTTATGAAGAAAAAATACTAATTTGCTAAATTTTATAATAGAAACAAAGAAAAATTCATTTTTAACAGAATGTTCAGTTTTTTTTCCTCTTATAGCGCAAAAAATAAAAAATAAACAATGGTGATTAACCAGTTAGCAACCGCCCTATAGACGAAATACGTCTACAAGGCGGTTGCTTAACTCTGGGAGGGCGTCAATGTACGTCCTCCCAGAATCGCGCTCCCGCGCGCCCTGTGGGGCGCACACACGGGAGTCTCCGTGACCGCCGGGTCCTCCGGACCCGGCTGATCACGGTAAATCGCCGCTGATAGCGGCGGTTTACCACGTGATCGCTCCGTCCAATGACGGAGCGATCACTAGTAAACAAACCGGCGTCATGTGATGACGCCGGTTCCTCCCTCTCCTCTCTGTACCGAACGGTACAGTGTGAGAGAGGAGAGGGGAGAGAGCGGAAGCAGCAGCAGCTGCTGCTGCGGGCTGGATCTGTGAAACATGCAGTCACAGATCCAGCCATCCATCCCTGTGCAATACTCTGCAATGCCCCCATACTCTGCAATGCCCCCATACTCTGCCATACTCTGCAATGCCCCCATACTCCGCAATGCCCCGCAATACCCCACAATACTCCTCAATACCCCACAATACTCCTCAATACTCCTCAATACTCCTCAATACCCCGCAATACTCCTCAATACCCCGCAATACTCCTCAATACTCCGCAATACCCCACAATACCCCGCAATACTCCGCAATACCCCACAATACTCCACAATACCCCACAATACTCCACAATACCCCACAATACCCTGCAACGTCGTCTATGGGGATTTTTAAGTAGCGAAGTTTGGCGCCATTCCACGAGCGTGTGCAATTTTGAAGGGTGACATGTTGGGTATCTATTTACTCGGCATAACTTCATCTTTCACATTATGCAAAAGAATGAAGAAAAAATACTAAATTTGCAAAATTTTATAACAGAAACAAAGTGAAAATTCTGTAAAAAAATAATAATTTTTGTCTTTTTTCTCTTATAGCGCAAAAAATAAAAAACCCAACGGTGATTAAATACCACCAAATGAAAGCTCTATTTGTGTAAAAAAAAAGGACGGAAATTTCATTTGGGTACAGTGTTGTATGACTGAGTAATTGTCATTCAAATTGTGAGAGTACCCAAAGCTGAAAATTGGTCTGGTTATTAAGGGGGTTTAAGTGCCCAGTTGTCAAGTGGTTAAGACCTTTCAAAAAAAAAAAAAAACAGCATGCTTAGAAAGATGCTCCATCCTGGAACCAGTTCTGTGTAGACTGGGGTATCTGTTCTGTGCGGTGAGACAACACCTGTGTGGCAAATGTCTAAAACAGGGAGATAGGGGCTGGGGCAACACAAGGCTGCACCAAGTTGTTAGATAGGGAATCTACGTGTGTAGTAAGCGGTCAAGCTGACCAGGATTTATTTTCATGTTTCTTTTTGTTCTGCTGTCGGAAGAAGATTTCCAAATTCGGAGTCTAAATTCTGAAGTTTTTCAGATGATGGTGAACAAGTGGGACAGTCCACAGATCGGAACCTTTGCGTTTGTGTGGGTCGCAAACAGATCGACTTATTTTTCCCTAAACAGAGGGGATCAGGAAAGGGGCTTGGATGCTCTGGCCCAGCCTTGGGACTTTCTTTTGTGTTATGCTTTCCCACCTTCCAGTTAATACTGTTGGTCCTCAAAATATTTTAGGAGAAATCCACAAATCTAATACTAGTGGTCCCCTATTGGCCCAAAAGTATATTGTTCTCCCCTGTGTCTCCACGCCCCCTCAGCTCCCAGCAGAGATATGTGACGGTTGCCGCCAATGCAATGCCACCAGCACATTTTGTGCGCACTGTGTAAGTAGGAGGTTGGTTTATTTCCTTCCTCTATACTCTCAACTTGTGTCCCCTTTTTCATTTATTTTTCTATTATTTATCTTTTTCCCTTTTTTAAGAGTTTTGAACACACTTTATTGGTCCTTATTTCTTTCTTATAAGATTATATGCATCTGCTCCTGATGAGGCACCTAAATCGCTGAAACGCGTCAAGCCTACAGCCTTTTCATTCTTTAGGCTATCCTAGATGCTTGATGATATCATACATGCTGTGATGTAGCTATTTTAAGAATTGCTGTTGACTTATATCTTTATGTGGAGCCTGTTGGCCAATATATCTGTATGACCTGTACTCATTTTATTAAAATTGCTGTTTCATGCAATCCATTGTTCTACTTACGAGCCTCATTTAAAGTCCCGAAATTCCTCCGTTTTATCATATATTGTTCTCAACACTTCAGAACCTGGCGGCAGAACCTCACTGGATGTTATCTTTGTGGGACAATCTACCTTCATCCAAAGGTAAGCTAGCTCAAAATTAGCAGTCTGATTTCTGAAGAGCAGATCTTGAAAAGAAGGGGTCTGTCTTTCCAACAGTTACTAGAAAAATTATTTCAAGGTTTCGAAATGCTACAACTCTTGGTGCGTGGCAAAACAGTATTAGCCGCAGGTGATAATTTCCATCCTCAAATTTCTTCATGATGGAACAGAGACAGGGTTAGTAGTTAGCACCTTGAAGGCTTGTCAGTGGTTCTGCTGGGTCTAACTAAATCACCTTTCGAGCCTCTAGAACAGGGGTCTCCGAACATTGTAAACAAAAGGGCCAGTTTACTGTCCTTCAGGCTTGAGGGGGGCCAGAAATTGGTGTCAGTGGGAGGAATAGTACCCCACCCATCATTGGTGTCAGTGGGAGGAATAGTGTGCATCATTGGTGTCAGTGGAAGGAATAGTACCGGCACCCATCATTGGAGAACAGGTGTGTCAGGAGGAAGGTGCCTCTGAAGCTGCTGCCTGTGATCCGTGTGAGAGGGGAGTGGTGGTGAAATTTATCCCAGCTCTCCTGGCCCCTTTCTGGGAAAGCCATGGAGGGCAGCGGGGCCTCCCCTGCTGGAAGCTCGTAGCCATCTCCTAGGCCATCTGGTGACATGCCTGCCTCTGTACAAGCCGATCTCTCTACCCCCGGTGAGGATGAAGGTTTGGTGGCCATTCGGGAGCGAGTGGTGGCCGGGATAAAGGTCCTAAATAGGGAGAGGGACAAGCTCTACAAGCTGAGAGCGGAGCTGAAGCGCCTGTGAGGGCTTACATAGCCAAAAACATGTGTAGCGCCCTGCTCCTGTTGGGTAGGCGCTATTTGTACATTTAGCTTATCTGAGCTGTAGTTTAGCTCGGAATGATTATGTCAAATTATTGGTTTTTGTTCCAGTCCAGCTGCATTGCACATTTTCCACTTGACTGTAGGTGTCGCTGTCACTGCGGGTCAAGGTTGGATATGCAGCGGGCTGGGTGTATTGAGTATTTTCCCAGTAGCAGCCCAGTGGGTGTGGTCCCCGCCGCTGTGCTCTCTGGGAGAGGGTGCTTAAGGGACAGACACCGTTTTGGCAGGGTCTTCTGATCCTGACCTGATGGCCCTCCTGGCCTCAGGGATGTGTTAGCAGCTTTTCAGCCTCGGGGCCTGCTGGCCCGAGGCTCCATTTACTAAGAGTAGGCTCAGGAGTTTCTGGGGCCTGCTGGTCGGGGGTGGTCCTGTGCTGTCTTGCCTGCGGGAAGGAGCTGAGCAATTGGGAACTCAATTGGAGGACACATCCTGGCCAATCTACCTCACAGTGCTGCCGGCTGGCTGAAAGATCCTGGTACTGTGTAGCTGTGTCTTTGGAACTTTGCAAAGTGTGTGTGTGTGATTACACGGTCCTGTGGCAGAGGACTGTGCAACGACTCAACGGCACTCATCAAGTCTGTGGCAGAGACGTTTGAATGAGCTTCGCACCGGCTGCTAGGTCAGTGAGAGAGGCCTATCCGGTGGTTGCCGAATCCAGTGTGGAAACGGTTTGTCCTCTGGATCCAAGAACGTACCCGTGATCCGCAAAACAACAGGGCCGATCCTATATGGGGTGCAGTGGGTGCCCCGCACCCCAGCGCTGTCACCTGCCGCAGAGAAGGGCCACCAAAGCAACCTGCGAGCCAAGGGATGTGACGACGTGACGTCAGCCTGAGGCCGCGGCCGCCCCAGCATCCACAGCGCGCCGCCTCTGCGGCTGGAGATTTAGCTCCGCTCAGCTCCACCCACCTCTGCCATCTTCAGACAGCGTGGCTAAGAGGGAGAGAAGCGAGCAGAGCATTTTACAGCTGCCGCCTGATTGAGCCTGCCTGCTGCCTCTGCCTGGTCTGAGTGCCATCTGCCTGCAGTGCCTTGCTAAGTGATGACTGCACCTGACCTGGCTGGCTGCCCTGCACCCTGTCTGTGTAAGTAATTCATTTACTGTGTGCCATTAGATGCAGCCAATGTGCCCATCAAAACCCAGCCACTGTACTGTGCCCGTCAAAAGCAGCCACTGTGCCCGTCAAACGCAGCCACTATGCCCGTCAAACGCAGCCACTGTGCCTGTCAAACGCAGCTACGGTGCCCACAAAAACACAGCCACTGTGCCGAAATGCAGCCACTGTGCCCGTCAAAACACAGCCACTGAATCCATTAGACCCCATTGTAGTTGCCTAATATATCCCACCCCTTGACAGGTGTCATTGTAATAATATAATCAATGCTATTCACTTCACCTGTCAGTGGTTTTAATGTTGTGGCTGATCAGTGTAGTATACATTTGCTTTTCCCCTTAGATGGCTAGCAAAAAACAAAGTTATCAGGATGTCAAAACCTGCAACGCCGAAAAATAAAGGAAGAAGCTTTGAAAAAAATTACTTCTTCTATCACAAGCTTCTTACAGCCACAGGCCTAGATTCACGTACGGCCGATCTACGTTGCACGGGCGTAGCGTATCGCATTTACGCAATGCCGCCGCAACTTAGAGAGGGAAGTGCTGTATTCACAAAGCACTTGCGTCCTAAGTTGCGGCGTAGCGTAAATGGGCCGGCGCAAGCGCGCGTAATTCAAAGTAGGCAGGTCGTGGGCGTGTTGTATTTAAATGAGGCTTGACCCCATGTAGATGCATGGCCGAACGAACGGCGCATGCTCAGTATCACGTCGTATTTACGCCCAAAGATACGTCGGCTCAATGCCTGTGACGTGAACGTAATTTACGCACAGCCCTATTCGCGTCCGACTTACGCAAACAACGTAAAAAGATACGCTTGTTCCGACATCCATACTTTGCATGGGCTGCGCCACCTAGAGACAGGCTTTATATTTGTCTTACGTAAACGGTGTAACTAATTGCAGTTTTCACAAAGGAGAGGGAGAAACTGATGTTCCTCCTTCTTTGTGCGCTGCCACTCCGACCAGATGGAATGGGAGAGCCTGGGAGAACAGGGGAGGGCTGTGGCTGAACGCAGCAGGGATAGTGCTGCCATTGTCCATTAGCAAAGGTGCTGAAAAGGAGATCCTGCCTATGCTCAGGAGGAGGGAAGAAGATACCCTCAGACCCTGGTAAGTGCCTTGCTGCCCAGCCACTCAACAGCACCCCTTTCATATGGCGCCCATGGCACTTGCCAAGGCTGCCATACCCTAGATACGCCACTGGTTGGCACAAAAATAAGAGAATAAATTATACGAAGCCTAAATGAGTCCAAATATTTCTCCATTATCCTGGATTGTACTCCTGATATGAGCCACACTGAGCAGATTAGTATTGTTGTCCGATTTGTTGTTCTGGGTCAAAGTGCAAAAAAAAAATGAAGTTCGAGAACACTTCCTTGATTTTTGTCCAGTAAACAATACAACATCTGAAGGACTGACATCCTTTTTACTGGCCTACCTAAAGAACAATCACATTGCAATTGAGAATATGCGTGGCCAAGGCTATGACAATGGCGCAAATATGAAAAGGAAAACATAATGGTTTGCAGCAAAGAATACTCAATATCAATCCAAGAGCCTTTTTTGTGCCATGCAGTGCACATACTCTCAAACTTGGTGGTGAATGACGCGGCAAAGATTTCATTCCTGACCATAGATTTCTTTGGCATCATTCAAGAACTTTATGGGGTAGATTCAGATACAATGGAGTATCTTTCTGCGCGGCGTAACGTATCTCAGATACGTTACGCCGCCGTAAATTAGGGCGCAAGTTCCATATTCAGAAAGAACTTGCGCCCTATGTTACGGCGGCTTAACCTATGTGCTCCGGCGTAAGCCCGCCTAATTCAAATGTGGATGATGTGGGCGTGTTTTATTTAAATGTAGTGTGACCCCACGTATTTGACGTTCGTGAAAGAATCCCAGTGCGCATGCTCGAAATTACCCCGCAAAAAGCCAATGCTTTCGACGTGAACGTAAATCACGCACAGCCCCATTCACGGACGACTTACACAAACGACGTAAAACGTGAAAGATTTGACGCTGTTCCGACGTCCATACCTAACATTGGTATGCCTCATAGAGCAGGGGTAACTTTACGCCGGAAAAAGCTAACGTAAACAGCATATATGTACTGTGACGGCCGGGCGTACGTTCGTGAATAGGCGTATCTAGCTGATTTACATATTTCTAGGCGTAAATCAGCGTACCCGCCCCTAGTGGCCAGCGTAAATATGCAGTTAAGATACGACGGCGTAGGAGACTTACGCTGGTCGTATCTTATACACATTCTGGCGTATCTGATTCTTTGAATCAGGCGCCAAGATACGACGCCTCAGACTCAGAGATACGACGGCGTATCTGGAGATACGCCGTCGTATCTCCTACGTGAATCTGGAACTATGTGTTCTTTGTCTCATCCACCCAACGGTGGCAAGTACTCAAGGAGCACGTTACAAATCTAACTTTAAAGCTGCATACACACGATCAGTCCATCCGATGAGAACAAACTGATGGACCGTTTTCATTGGTTAACCGATGAAGCTGACTGATGGTCCGTCGTGCCTACACACCATCGGTTAAATAACCGATCGTGTCAGAACGCGGACACGTAAACCACGTACGACAGCACTATAAAGGGGAAGGTCAAATCCAATGGCGCCACCCTTGGGGCTGCTTTTGCTGATTCCGTGTTACCGCGTGTTAGTGAAAGTTTGGTTAGAGCCGATTCGCGCTTTTCAGTCTCCGTGCTTTGCAGATCGTTTTCTCGGGTTCAGTTTGTTCTTGTGGGTTCGTATTTGGCGGTCGAGTTGTATCTGTTTTGCAGTGCGTTCCTGACCGCTCGTATCTGTTTTTCAGTGCGTTCATTACAGGTCTTGCTGTATTTGGGTGCTTTCTGTTTTAAGTGCGTTCTGACCAGCCGACCGGTTTGAAGCCATGTTGGAGGTGCGTTCTTATGCTCGAGTTTGTGCTGCATATGGGCTGTCTTCTGCAGTTCTTATTGTTGCTCGATCTGTGGCCGTGAACAGGGCAAGGAGGAGCTCCTGGGCCAAGAATTGGTTGCGCCAGCGTGACCAATTCTCTCATACGCCTCTGCTTAGGGAAATCCAGGAGAATAAGAAAGGGGGCACATTAGGAGCCCACTTGAGTGGGATTGTGGCCATCACAGGGTTAAGGTTATCGAAGGATTAAAGTTATTTGCATGTATACAGTTAATGTTTGAGGTGTTAATTCCATGTACTGTACCTTTAAATTTCGGGATCATTAGCCAGCCAATGAGACGCAGCGGAAGTTTCTGGTAGCCAGGAAAGGCTTTATAAGGATTGGCTGGGAATCTCCCTCTTTTCCTGGCAGCACAGCAGCTTGAAGAACTCACTCCCTCCCCAGTCGCGGTAATTTTTATGTGGTAGGCGTCACCCTGGGAGTCCAGGGGGGACGTGATATTTCAGAATGTAATGAGTTAATGCTGCTTGAGTTACAAACAACTAAGCAGTTGCACGCATTTGGTTGGTTTGCTTTATAAATGACGTTTTGATGTTGAGTAATGAAATAAAATGTATATGGTTGATTTAATTTATTTGTGTTTAAACCAATAAAGTTACCGCGGCCTTTATTTGCCAAGCATGGGGTCAGTGTATTTATTTGATTGTGCCTGGAGTAAGGTTGCATGGTGAATGTGTATGGCCTACAGTCCCATAACCCCGAGGACTTCAGGAACTTTCTCCGTATGACGGACCCCGTTTTCCACAGTCTATTGGATATTCTGTCCCCCTATATAACGAGGCAGGACACTGTGATGCGCCAAGCCATCACGGCCGAGCAGAGGCTTATTGCCACGTTGCGGTACCTGGCGACTGGGAGGAGCCTGCAGGACCTCAAGTTCTCGACAGGCATCTCTTCCCAGGCGCTTGGGATCATCATACCGGAGACGTGTTCTGCCATCATACAAGTGATGTAGGAGGACTATATTAAGGTAAGTTCTCCTTTCACATCACAATCTATGTATTTAAAGCAGGGTTTGACAAATTTGCTTGGAATCTAGGAGCCAGCTAAAAAAGTTAGGAGCCAGAAAACGCACCCCGTCCCGACGAGCTCGCGCGCAGAAGCGAACACATACGCGAGCAGCGCCCGCATATGTAAACGGTGTTCAAACCACACATGTGAGGTATCGCCGCGATTGGTAGAGCGAGAGCAATAATTCTAGCCCTAGACCTCCTCTGTAACTCAAAACATGCAACCTGTAGATTTTTTTAAACATCGCCTATGAAGATTTTAAAAGGGTAAAAGTTTGTCGGCATTCCACGAGCGGACGCAATTTTGAAGCGTGACATGTTAGGTATGAATTTACTCGGCGTAAAATTATCTTTTATATTATTAAAAAAAATGGGGATAACTTTACTGTTGTCTTATTTTTTAATTAAAAAAAGTGAATTTTTCCCCCAAAAAAGTGTGCTTGTAAGACCGCTGCGCAAATACGGCGTGACAGAAAGTATTGCAACAATCGCCATTTTATTCTCTAGGGTGTTAGGATAAAAAAATATATATAATGTTTGGGGGTTCTAATTAGAGGGAAGAATATGGCAGTGAAAAATAGTGAAAAATAACATTAGAATTGCTGTTTATCTTGTAATGCTTAACTTGTAATACCAACGGCCACCACCAGATGGCGCCAGCTCACATCTGGTGGTAATAACTTGTAATACTAACGGCTCACCACCAGCTCACAAAAAAAAAGTGTTTTTTTTTTGCCCACCTTCCAAGCCAAGTCGCCAGGACACTATTTCTAGCTGCCATGGCAAAATAGTCGACCAGCAAAATAATGCAGCAAACAACATCAAACCTATCTGGCTGTGTACAGGAACTGGAAAAGTTGATCAAGCACTTGGTGGAAATACAGGTCTGATGAAGGCTTTGAGAATGCGCTAGCTGATGCCAAAGGAATAGCTGAAAAGCTTGATTGTGAAGCGAAAATCCTGATGCCTCTACAATTAGACCCCGACGGAGAAAGAAGATTTTTGACTATGAACATGAAGAGGAGTCTCTTGCAGACCCTACACAATATTTTTAAGTGATTTGTTTTTCTTTGCCGTTTTGGACACATCCATCCAGTCCATAAATGAGAGATTCACATTACTTCAGAGCCACTGTGACACATTTGCATTTTTATATGAAATCCCAAAACTTGTGTAGCGCCCCCTTACTTTCAGTATGGGCACTACGCTAAAGTTAGTGGGGAATGGCGGAGTTATTTTGCTCCCATTCACAATTTTGCTAAATTTTGTCTGCTGTCATTCCAAAACTGTCCTGTAGGTCAGTCTGCGCTCCAGGGGTGTTGATACCACCCCTGGGCGACAGTTGGCGCTAGAGGGGTTCTGGCGGAGCCGCTTTTCCCCAGCAGCCAATTAGAGGAGTTTTCCCTCGCGGGGCATGCTGGGGGAGAGTATATCTGTGACATACGCCATTTTTGTCTGTTATTTGCGGGTTCCAGGTGCGGCACCCACCTTTAGGGTGTGCGCATCCAACGGACCCCAACGACGGCCTTCCAGGCCGGGGTCACATGCTACGCGGAACTCCATGTTTCTGACAGGGGCCCCAGTGACTTATTGGGTTCCCAGCTCTATTGAGGAGCCGTTTGATGGGGGGTCGGCTTGAGGAGAACCCGGAGGCAGGTTGTCCAAGAGGGCTTGAACGAACCATCAGGGATCTGGTGACTGGGACGCTGACAGGTACCATACAACTGTCACCCGGTGACCCTAGTCTAATCCACTGGGAGGATTTGCTCAATCAGTTCGGCTCATTCAAGTATTAGGTCTGTGGCAAAGGCCCCAGAGCCAGGTCTGTGGCAGAGGCTTGTTCCTCCCAGTAACCTATAGTGACGCTTCTGGCTTATGGCAGGAGTTTGTCCGGAGGCACTTCACCCACTCTGGCTGGAGTGGCGACAAACTGAATCCCCGTCATCTATACCATCCCGAAATTACATAAGGATAAAAATAATCCTCCGGGCAGGCCGATCGTCAATGGGATTGATTCCCTGACTGCAAGGATGGGCCAATATTTGGACCATTTCTTGCAACCGGCAGTTCAGCAAACAAAGTCCTATTTGAGGGACACAAAACATGTCCTTCAAATATTAGAAGAAATACCAGTCTCAGAAGGTAACACATTACTTGCCACCGCAGATGTGTCATCTCTATACACTATCGTGAAACACCACCAAGCGTGTAGTGCAACTAAATGGCTTTTAAAGAATTATACTACCTTAATTTGTAAGCAACGCAAGTTCCTTATCAAATGCCTTGAGTTTTGTTTGAAATTCAATTATTTTTGGTATAACCAAACGTACTACAATCAAAAAACAGGCATTGCCATGGGGGCTAAATTTGCCCCATCTGTGGCTAATGCCTTTATGGCACAGTGGGAAGAAGAAGCAGTGTATTTGAACACCCCACCAGAATTGTCCCTGTACAAAAGGTACATTGATGATGTGCTGATTGTTTGGAAAGGTTCCAAGAACATTTTGGAAGAATTCTTTACAGGCCTTAATTCCAATGACCAAAATATTAAATTGGTGGTGAACATCAGTAATAAAACAGTGAACTTTTTGGATTTGGACATCACGATAATGGAGAAGCAGCTTATTACCAAAACTCATTTTAAAAGCGTAGATACGAATAGTTACCTATCACTGAAAAGCTGTCACTACAAATCGTGGCTATTGAATATTCCAAAAGGACAGCTTGTCCGTATTAGACGGAACTGCACCAAGGAGACTGATTTCCTTACCCAAGCTCGATTCATTGGGGAAAGATTCCAAAAGAAAGGCTATCCGGAACATTTCATCCAGCAACAAATCCAAACGGTTGCTGGTTTGGACAGGAAGATTATGCTACAAGGCAGCATGAGACCTCAACGTAATTTGGAAGCACCAGTTATTATTCTGGACTATAATGTCCAACATAAAGATGTGGAAAAACTATTTAGGAAACATTGGCACATATTGACAGCAGACAAACATCTGAAGAAAATTCTGCCTGCCAAACCCAACATTGTCTACAAAAGTGCCCCTACAGTTCGGGACATGTTGGTCAAACATGTAGTTGACCCCGCCTCCCAGGAGTGGGTATACTTTTTTCAACAAAAAAGGTTTCTTTCCTTGCAAGTATTGTTTTGCGTGTTTACACGCAAAAGGGCCTCAATTGAAGAGGACAGAATTTTTGGGTACCCACACCAATGTATGGCACCCTATCAAAGATTTCATCAGTTGCCATACGGAGGGTGTGGTATACGTTCTACAGTGCACATGCAATCTACAGTATGTAGGTAGAACTAAAAGACCTTTGATGGTTCGTATCAAAGAACACATCAAAAACATACGAAAGGGTTATGATAAACACAATGTTAGCAGGCATTTTGATGAGGTCCACAATAGAAATCCATGACACTTATCCTTCTGGGCTATAGACAAGTTCAACAAACCATGGAGAGGGGCACATCTAGTTAGAACTATAAGCCAACAAGAATCTCAATGGATACACACTTTACATACATTGGTGCCTGATGGATTAAATGTGGACTTCCATGTCAACTCTTTTCTCAGTAACTTTTAACTGATGATTTATTGTAGTTTATTGATTGTAAAGGATGAGCTGAAGCTGCACTTCGGTTTAGTCTTCAATTTTTAACCCCATTTCCCCCCCTTGTCTGTCATTAATAATGGAAGACGGGGTGACTGACATTAAATAAGACAGTGGTTTTACACTGTACATTTTGATGGTAGGCATGTTTTGGGCCAGGGCGGACCTAACTATTTTTTAAATACATTTTAATATTTATAAGTGTAAAGTTTTTACACATATATCATTTTATATAATTTTTGTATATTTTTAATATATTTTAATATATGTAATTTTATATACACTTGATGGTAACCCCCCCCTTTTGCCCATATATTTGATTGATTTTTATATTATCGTCATCAATCACCTACATGGTTCCAGTGACCACTTCTGTGTTCACTTATGTGTTCCTGTCCTGAGGTTTTGCACCTTTATCATTACCATTTAATAGATGTAATGTATTTGAGTCATAGTCTCCATAATCTAGTCTAGGAGACATATTGACGGAATTTCTTCGTTTATTCCGTTATTTTAACTGGATACACGTTGCCCACTATGCCAGCTAAGATGCTGTGTTGATTCCCATACACAAGATGGCCGCGGTTCGGCCTAAGGGCATCCAGCATCCAAAATGGCCGCACTTCCGCCTATTGGTCTATTTAACAAGAGCTGGTCTAGCCAATCCCCAGCCTCTGATGAAGTCACGTGTCGTGACGTAACGCGTAAGGCGCATCTAGACGTAACCGGAAGTGACGCGGCATCCCGTCCGCACCATCGCTGTTTGACACTTTGCGTGGTTTCATTTTAATTTTAAGTTTTCATGCTTAGCAATTTTATTCATTTATGGAAGTCTATTAAAACTCCGTTTGGAAATACTTCACTATTGGAGCCCTTCTTTTCTTTCAACCACCTGTGATTGTTTGGATACGGAGCGGCCATTTTGGTGAAGCCGGGAACTGCACACAGAGAGAAGGACACGCTTCTGGAGAGTCCACTGGACTGCAGTCGTCCATCCGAGAAGGGAGAAGTTTGCATACATTCCATCTGAGGATTTCTATGCTGTTTGCCCATGTGAGGGAGGTAAGCGCTCTGTGAGCCCAGCTGTCGTGTGAAATTTTACAGCACATTTTACTGGATATATTTCATCGCTGCCAGCTTCCATACACAGATTATTTTATTGCTGTCACTTGGGACACTTTGATTATTTATCACATTTTGGGACACTTCATTGTATTCAATACCCCTGATTGCACACCTCAGTTGCCACAAGTTATTAGTGGTGATTGGGGTATTTTGCGTTAGTTCCTCATTTATGAGGATCTTATATTTTATTCTTTAAGCGTTCACATAATTGATGTGTTATATGCATTATTCCATTTATCTTTGCGCTCATCATTCACTTTATTCATCCAATTTTTTTGTTGTTAGCACAATTTAGATTTGAGCTGCATTGATTTTTTTATTTATATTTTGTCAGCACATTTCTCACCCTCACTTTGTTAGTATTGGCTAGCGCTTTAGTCACCCCCTTTTTTCGACAAACTGAAACTATTACTACCAAGAGCAGGATTGCTCGGTTCACATCCAGGCCTGATACTGCAAAGTTCTCCCTCTCTTGCTTCATCATCCTTCTTGCTCTACCTCATGTTGATGTTGGGCCTGGAAATAAAACATTTAAAAACCTTCATTTATTGACTGGACATTCGCTCACTGATCTACTCATCAACCTCACCCCTAGACAACAGTAAGAAGGTAACTTAATATGCCGATCCCAACAACAACCAGCGGCTCCTGAGGGGGTAGCGCTACACTTGTGATGGACAAAAAAGGATATATTGAAGTGTTCCATGGATCTACAAACAAATTAACGGACAGCCAGTTATCCCACTCTGACATTATTGGAATACATCTTTGTGATGAACTGGACACCATTAGACCTTTTCTAACCCAGGAGATGACAGTCACCAACATCTTGCAGTATCTAGTGGAGAATAACTTGACCAACACATTCCCAAACCTTTCCATTTCACTGAGAATATCGATGACACTTCCTGTAAGTGTAGCTGCTGGGGAACGTTTATTTTCCAAACTAAAGCTGATAAAAAATGATCTCCGTTCCACGATGTCCCAGGCAAGACTTACCAATTTATCCATTCTATCCATCGAAAAATCCTTCTGCGAAGACTTGGATAGAGGATGTGATTAGAAATGTTGCTGTTGCCAAGGCTCGAAGAGTTCGTTTTGTTTGATTAAATAATCAATGTGTACACACTGCATGCATCCTTTCCTAGTGTCTCACAACTAGAAGATAATGTACCAGTGGCGGCCCGTCCATAGGGGGCGCACGGGCGCCGCCCCCCCTCCTGTAGTCATAAAAAAAAAAAAAACGGGCCCTTTAAGGCTATTAAAAATTTGTTTTGCAGCGCTGCGCAAATAACATACACTCATGCATTGCATGTTATTGTGGCCAGCCTAGTCAGATAACCGGACATTGGGCACCGATTATCTGAATAAGGACAGCTGGTTGGCTGTGCGGAAGTGCCTATCAGATCCAACGGCTCTGATAGTCTCTCCCAGTACAGCCCTTCAGCTCCCGGATGTCTTATCCTCGGAACGTAGGGGGGGGGGGCTGCGTCCCTTGGATAAGACTGACGGCCGTCTCAGCCAATCAGGTTCACTGATTCTGGTTATCAGTAACCTGATTGGCTGAAGCGTCATCGAGGGCAGCAGAAGACATCGAGGGACCGTGGAAGGAGGATGGCGAACCCCAGAAAGGTAAGTGCCGGGCGGGGGGCAATCTGACTGGCAGCATTTTACAGGGCACAGTGGGGACAATTGATGTGGGCACAGTGGCGACAATTGATGTGGGCACAGTGGCGACAATTGATGTGGGCACAGTGGTGACAATTGATGTGGGCACAGTGGCGGACAATTGATGTGGGCACAGTGGGGACAATTGATGTGGGGACAATTGATGTGGGCACAGTGGGGACAATTGATGTGGGGACAATTGATGTGGGCACAGTGGGGACAATTGATGTGGGCACAGTGGGGACAATTGATGTGGGCACAGTGGCGGACAATTGATGTGGGCACAGTGGGGACAATTGATGTGGGGACAATTGATGTGGGCACAGTGGGGACAATTGATGTGGGGACAATTGATGTGGGCACAGTGGGGACAATTGATGTGGGCACAGTGGGGACAATTGATGGCATGGCACAGTGGGGACAATTGATGGCATGGCACAGTGGCTGCATTTGATTGCACAGTGGCTGCGTTTGGCATGGCACAGTGGCGACAATTGATGGGCACAGTGGTGACAATTGATGGCACAGTGGCGACAATTGATGGCATGGCACAGTGGCTGCCTTTGATGGGCACAGTGAGGCTGCATTTGTCTTTTTTTTTCATTTGTTTGCGCCCCCCTAAAAATTTTGAACAACAGCCGCCACTGTAATGTACCAACATTTTTTGGGAGACTGGAGATGTGTTTTTTCAATATTTAGCTGGGCTTGGATGTTTTTCTTAAGAAAAGGCGTGCCACTCTGCCCAGGCATATAAAGAATATGGGAGATTGTTGTCACATGTACCACCTTACAGCCAGCACTTGCCAGATATTCCTGCAGCTTCTTTAATGTTGCTGTAGGCCACTTGGCAGCCTCCCTGACCAGTTTCTTCCCATCTTTTCATGAATTTTGAAGGGACATCCAGTTCTTGTTGATGTCACTGTTGTGCCATATTTTCTCCACTTGGTGATGACGGTCTTCACTGTGTTCCATGGTGTATGTAATGCCTTGGAAACTCTTTTGTTACCCTTCTCCTGACTGATACCTTCTCCTGACTGATACCTTCTAACAATGAGATCCCTCTGATGCTTTGAAAGCTCTCTGTTGACCATGGCTTTTGCTATAGGATGCGACTAAGAAAATGTTAGGAAAGACCTACTAGAACAAGTGAACTTTATTTGGGGTTAATCAGAGCACTCTAAGGCTAGATTTACTAACTAAGCAGTTTTTATGCATGTTGTGTTTTTTTTTTTCTCTTTAAACACGTTGGGCTAGATTCACATACCTTTAGGCGGGCGTAGCGTATCGCCTATACGCTACGCCGCCGTAACTTTGAGAGGCGAGTATGGTATTCTCAAAGATTTTGCCGCCGAAGTTACGGCGGCGTAGCATATTAGGGCTGACGTAAGCCCGCCCAATTCAAATGTTGAAGCTGTGGGCGTGTTTTATGTATATTAAGTGTGACCCCACGTAAACGACGTTTCGATCGAACGGCGCAATGCGCCGTCCGTGGACGTATCCCAGTGCGCATGCTCCAAATGACGTCGGCAAATCGTCAATGCTTTTGACGTGAACGTAAATTACGGCCAGCCCCATTCACCGACGAGTTACGCAAACAACGTAAAATTTGAAAAATGTGCCGCGGTTCCGACGTCCATACTTAAAGCGGGATTCCACCCGCAATAATTTTTTTTTTTAAAGTCAGCAGCTACTAACAGTGTAGCTGCTGACATTTACTAAGGACACTTACCTTTTCCTACGTGCCGGCACTGATGGCCCCCCCGATCCCACAATGGATGCAGGTCCCGCGCCGCCATTCACACTAGGGGTATTTTTTTAGTACTTTTGGCCAAATGTTGTTTTCCTGGGTGGAACTCCGCTTTAACATTGGCTGCGCCATCTTTTTGGTGGTTTATCTTTAGGCCTGAAAACCCCTTACGTAAACAGCGTATCTTTACTGCGACGGCCGGGCGTACGTTCGTGAATAGGCGTATCTAGCTGATTTACATTTTCTAGGCGTAAATCAGCGCACACGCCCCTAGCGGGCAGCGTAAATATGCAATTAAGATACGACGGCGTAGGAGACTTACGCCAGTCGTATCTTAGCAACATTTAAGCGTATCTCAGTTTGAGCATACGCTTAAAATTGCGACGGCATGGATTCGGACTTATGACGGCGTATCTACTGCTACGCCCGTCGTAAGTCTACCTGAATCTGGCCCAGTGTATACAGCTGGTTGCTAAGAAGGAGGATGGGGAGCAAGCCACTTTAACTTCATTTAATTGATATTTGCACTGTTTTGTGATTGTATGCATGAATCTGTTATTTGCACTTTAGTGATTGTATTTATTGAAAATGTAAAAAGTACAGAATCAATCTATCTATCTTGCATATTTTGCATCTGTAGTTATAGATTTTCTGCTACCTCATTTTCTGTCCAAAAAAATATATTGTTCAGTTCATATTTTTTTTGTTTTTTGCTACACTATTTGATTGACATGCAATTGACACAGAATTGTCAATAAATAAAACATTTATTTGGACTTGTCAAAGGCGTTGACTAAGGCTGCATTCACACCTAAGCGACAGCCGCGTACGCGTGTAGCGGCAGATTTGCCGCGATTACAAATGTATCTTTTTTTTTTTTTTTTTCTAAAGTATTCCCATTGCTGTCTATGGGAAAACGCGCCTGTCGCGTGAAAAAAAGGGTCCGGGACTTTTTTTCAGGCGACAGGCGTTGCGCGTCTATGAGATGTGAACCATCTCCATAGACGGCAATGGGAATTCTCCCCTCAAGCGACAGAAGCGTCCCGCGTCGGGCGTTTTGTCGCTTAGGTGTGAATGGGGCCTAAGTTATTGTCAAAGCAAAGTGGTGGGGCTGAAGTTAGGGGGTGAAGTTGTTGCCATAGAAACGTGTGTAAAGGGGAGGAGTTAGTAGGATAACCACGCCCATGTGGGGGCGCCAGAAATATTTCTGCACCCTGGCGCCTGTGACCCTAGGATCGGCCCTGCAAAACAAGGTACCTGAATCTCCCCTAACCCTCCATCCCTCTGTTTGAGTTTTTTTAATAAGAGACTAAGGGCCAGATCCACAAAGAACTTACGGCGGCGTATCTATTGATATGCCGCGTAAGTTCTACGATGCCCCGTCGTATCTTTGTTTTGTATCCACAAAACAAGATACGCCTGAATGTGGGCTAGATTCGACTGACGTACGTCTTAGTACGCCGTCGGTTCTTAGGTGCATATTTACGCTGGCCGCTAGAGTATGCAAATTAGCTAGATACGCCGAATCTCAAACGTACGTCCGCCGGCGCATTTTTTTTTACGTCGTTTACGTAAGGCTTTTCTCCGCTTAACGTTACCCCTGCTCTATGAGGCGTACGCAATGTTAAGTATGGACGTCGGGACAGCATCGAATTTTCCGTTGTTTATGACGTTTGCATAAATCGTTCGCGAATAGGGCTTTGCGTAAGTTACGCTCACGTCAAACATTGACTATTTGCGACGTGATTTCGCGTATGCGCACTGGTATACGTCCACGGATAGCGCATGCGCCGTTCGTAAAAAGCGTCAATTACGTGGGGTCATACTAGATTAACATACAACACGCCCACTCCATGCCTAATTTGAATTAGGTGGGCTTACGCCAGCATATTTACGTTACGCCGGGCCACATATGGGAGCAAGTTCTTTGTGGATACCCTAGGAGCCACTCTGATTTACGGCGGCGTAGCGCATATGAGATGCGCTACGCTCGCCTAAATATATGCCCGTTTTTGTGGATCTGGCCCTAAGTGTTGGTGCAGACATTTGTGAATAACTCTTCTAAGACGAACGTGGTGAACAGAGAGGTAACGGCAGGCCCAAATTTAAACCAGCGACCCATGAGGCTACATGTGGATCCATGGATCCGGAAATTCAACTGGCCAAGGTCCGTGTGGACCATCAGGAGACCATCGTGGCCATGATGGAAGGAAGATTTGGGAGGATAACAAAAAGATGAAGACCCCCCAATTCTGCCCCCCCCCCCCCCCAGGGAGGTAAGCAGCCCAATGCCTTCCCAGGACTCAGGAGGTATGCTGAGGGTGATTTAGGCAATGGAGTCTCCTATGCGGGAGGATCAGTTAGTGTTTAATGAGGAGGACATAGCTGATAATGTGCCTGTTAAAGTAAAGTCCCATGTTGTGAATAAGACTGTTTTTGTGCCTTTGAACACTGTGACCGATGCTGACAATGTGCCTAATGATAATCAGGCTACTAGTCCTGTGTGCAGCAATGTTGTGCCTGCTGAGGCTGCAATGCAGCAAGAGAAATGCCGCGTAAACACTAGTGTTGCTCACGAATATTCGCATTGCGAATATTCGTTACGAATATGGCATATTCGAATATTCGCGAATAACTCAAATTTTGCGGCCAAAATTCGCTATTCCGAATATTCGTATTGCTGGTATGATTAGAGACCCTGGGCCGAGTAGCTAAGCTGAGGCGATCCTTTTATGTTGCCGAATATTCGCGAATACTTTCTCCGCCCTTCTTTTGCATTAGAGCCAATCAGAGTTCTCCTACCGCAGTTGTCAAAATTTCGCAATCAATTTCGCATTCGCATTAGCGAAATTTCGATAAAATATCATGAATATTCGCGAATACTTTCTCCGCCCTTCTTTTGCATCAGAGCCAATCAGAGTTCTCCTACCACAGTTGTCAAAATTTTGCAATCAATTTTGCATTAGCGAAATTAGCGAAATTTAGCAAAATTTTTTTTTTTATAAAATATCACGAATATTCGATTTTAGCGAATATTTCACGAATATTCGTCTATATATTCGTGATATATCGTGAAATCGAATATGGCGTATTCCGCTCAACACTAGTAAACACGACTGTTTTTCGGGTCCTAAAAAATTAAGTTTTTTTTTTTTTTAATGTTTTTTAACGATGGTGTGTGGGCTCCAGAGCATTTTTCACGATCTAAAAAATGGGCATTAAACATTTTCAACATGCTCTAATTTTTCACGACGTTTTTAACGATGTCGTTTTTAAGGTTGTAAAAAATGGTCGTGTGTGGGCTTTAACGACTTGAAAAACCCGCGCATGCTCAGACGCAAGTTATGAGACGGGAGCGCTCGTTCTGGTAAAACTACCGTTCGGAATGGAGTAAGCACATTCATCACGCCGTGACAGACTGAAAAGCGTGAATCGTCTTTTACTAACACAAAATCAGCTAAAGCAGCCCAAAGGGTGGCGTCATCCGCATGGAACTTCCCCTTTATAGTGCCGTTGTACATGTTGTACGTCACCGTGCTTTGCTAGAGCATTTTTTTTCAGGATCGTGTGTAGGCAAGGCCGTTTTAATGATCGGATTGAAAAAAAATGTTTTTTTCTAGACCCTTAAAAACGTCATTTTTTAGAACCCGGAAAACAGTTGTGTGTACGCGGCAAAACATGTAATTTCTGTGGAGGAACCACAGGTGTCAGCACAGCCCATTAACCCTTCTTTAGCTGAGTCCAAAGCTGTTTGCCCCACTGCTGCTGAGGACTCTACAGCGCAGCATCAGGAGACAGCTGGTATTGCAGCAACTGTGACCATTCCTGATGGGAAATTTAACATTTCTGTGACTGATAACAATCACCCCGGTACCAGTGTGATGAACAATCGTCCTGCTACAGATCCTGCCAATTCACTTCATACAGTTGATATTAATAATAATGTACAGACTTATGTGACGCCTTGGCCCTGATAAGCCTACCTTCGCTCAGGTGGTACGCTCTGCTCCTGGTAGCTCCGCCCCAAGCAGGGTTTTCCCCTACAAGCTACCACCTTGAGCCCCCCCGGGATCTGGTATTGGGTCTCTGGCTTCTGCTGGGGGTCCCAGACATAATATAGTCATTCTGAAATAGAAAGGTGGTGGCCATCCCTCCAGCACGGCGTGCAGTGGTGGATTTGATATTGGAAATGGGTTTTGGGGCAAATGACCTGTATGCCTTTATACATGTATCAGGGACGCGAGAGTATACGGTCAGCTTCAACAGGCCAGAGGGTCTTGACCTGTTCTGGGAACGATATGAGGCTCGGTGCAGGTCAAGACCTGAATGGGAAAGTCTGGTCCCAGTTGCGGTTTCTCAGAGGTCAACAGTGAAAAAAAATCACAAGTATCCTTACTAAGGAGAGTGTCCCTGCTCGGGATCTAGAGGTTTTGACCAAGCCCAATAAAATCCTCGATGAGCGTAACATCTGGACTGGGGGATGGTCGGTAACAGTCAGGCTGGCCAGGGATGGGAATGTTGTCCGTCACCTGCCCTCCTCGGCTTTCATAGGGAGGGATAGGATGACAGTGTTCTACCCTGGTCAGCCGAAGCTGTGCCACCGCTGTGGAGAGAAGGGGCACCTTAGCTCCTCCTGTTCGGCCTTGATATGCTCAGTGTGTCGGGGGCAGGGTCATATGGCCAAGGACTGCACCCAGAAGATCAGGTGCAACCTGTGCCTGCGACTTGGCCACCCTTATAGCAGATGCCCTGAAGCCTGGCACAATATGGAGAAGGAGGTAGTGGATGAGATGTCAAGGCTGGACAGGATGGAGGGGGAGGCCCCTGGTGTACCATCCTCCGCTGCGGTGACCGACCCCCCTGGTCCTGCTCAGGATCCCTCCCCAGTTCCTGTGGCCACCCCTCCTGTGTCTGTAAGTACTCCTTCTGTATCTGTCTCTGTGTCCCCCCAGCCTATTGTACCCGCTCCTCTTGTGTCAGAACCTTCCAAGTCTGTGCTCCCTGAGTCAGTTACCCCCCGGGAGTCTATCCCTCCTAAGTCGGATTTACCCCCCCCATCAGGAGTGATAGCGGGTACTAAAAAGGTCGCTTCAAAGAAAAAAACAAGGGATGAGGGCATCTCTGAGGCTGACCTGCGGTACCTGGAAGAGAGAAGGAAGGTTGGGAGGCGGAAGAAGCAGGCGGTGAGGACGGAACGGGGACGGGAAGCTCCGGTGCCTGTCTCCACCCGTCGTAGGTCCACTAGGTGTGACATTTCCTCATCTGGAGCTTCATCAGAGCTAAGCTCCGATTCAGAGATGGAGTTTGAGGCGGCCTCAAGAAAGAGAGAGGCTTCTGGTGATGAGCAGCAGAGGAGAGCTAAGAAGCAATCCACCCAATAACCCAAATGGCGGTTCCCCCTCCGTTAAAAGTGGCGACAATAAATGTCGCCAGCATTAAGTCAGTGAGAGCTCGTTCTATGGCCTTCTTTTTGTTCAGCCAATTAGATGCTGAAATTTTATTTTTTCAGGAGACTAGGCTCACCTCCTTGACAGATATTCATATGGCCAAGACAGAGTGGAGGTATGGTCCATCTTACTGGTCTCTTACGGCCGAGCCTTACGGCGGTGTGGCGGTGTTGTTTAAAACCGGCATGGTAACTGTCCGGCGGGTTATTGAGGTGGAGATTGGGAGATGTAAAAAGGCATATCCTGTCCCACTTTGTGTGCGGCCCATAGATATTAATTAGGCGCAGGTCCTGCCCTCCCACAAGGACGTCTAAGACCATACAAGGATCAAGCCATTTCTTTTTACATCCCAGCAAGTGGTCTTTGGAGGTGACTTTAATACGGTAACTAGGCCCAAGGACAGGAAGGACTGGGATATGATAAATAGTATGGTTAGGGATGCTGGTCTTGTGGATGTGCATATTGCGCACCTCCCGGATGACACCGGGTTCACCTTTCATCGTGGTAATATTCAGAGTAGGATAGACAGGTTTTTTTTGAAGGAGGCCTCTGCTTTCTCACCCCCAGTGGTGCAGGCAGTATAGTTCTCTGATCACTGTATGCTATCTGTGGCCCTGAATGCTTCAGACGCCCCTCAGAGAGGAAAGGGCATCTGGAGATTGAATTCGACTCTACTCAAGGAAGAACATGTTGGACAATCCTTTGAGGAATTCTTTCAGGCACAGGTGACCCTCCTGGACTTTTGTAGCAGCAAGGCTGAGTGGTGGGAGCTGACCAAAAAGAGGATCGCTGGATTCTTCAGGGGCCTAGCCAATAGAACACAGTTTAATAAATACATGACCTACCAACGTTTGCGGAGGAAGCTGGATATTCTTGTCTCGAGAGGAGGAGATCCTGGGGCAATCTCCGAAGTGAAACTCCTTCTCAGGAAGTGTCAATATGACCGGCATGCCTCTTTGGTTCTGGAGAGGGACTATGGGAAGTACCACTCGCCTGACCCTTACCAGAACTGCAAACAAGGTGTAGCTGTTAAAGCGGTCGTTGGCCTTAAGGACAGGACAGGTTCCGTGACAAAGTCCAGGTCAGGGATTCTGGAGGTCGTGAGGTCCTTTTACGCCGACCTTCTTGGAAGGAAAGAGCTTGACCGTGACAAGATGGAAAGCTTTTTGGACTCTACTCCAGGTCTAAATGGTAGAGAGGTTCCATTGATGAATTTGACAGAGGAGATCACAGTTTAAGAGGTGATGAGAGGGCAATTGAACAGCTTTTGTTAGATCACTCAGGGGACGCACATATTCATGCACTATTTATATAAAGTATATTTCCCCTATTATTATTAATAAATATATTTTTCACATAATGCTTTCACCCTACAACTAGGATTTAACACATATGCAATTATTATTATATATATATATATATATATATATATATATATATATATATATATATATATATATATATATATATATATATATTACATCAAATCTGGTTTATTTAATTTTAATTAATTTTAATTATAATTTATAAATTTGGCATTTTTTTTAGGAATGTAATTTCCATATTTCACCACAAGATGGCCTCAATACTTGGCACTAACTTTTTGTATATACAAAAAAGATTTTTTTTCTTTCGGCCACTAGAGGGCCATCCCGTTTTTCCTCTCTATTGTTTACATGTATCTATCAATGTTCACTGCTAATATATGTTTTTTTTTTTTTTTATGATAGTTTCTTTTATATCAGTCTAAAAAAGTAATTCAAGCGGTGTTTTTGATGAAGAGATGTTTGAAAGTAAAAAGTCTAACATAATTAGGGTCGGCTATCTTGACCAATTAATCTATATCCTTTTTGAGGGTTGTCATGCATTTGTTTCAATATAATTTTTAAGAAATCTAACGCATCTATTGTTATAACATTTGAAGTACTTATCTGCACTATGGTTGTCATGCCTTTGGCCTACAAGGAAATACAGTAATATCTTCTGGACTTTTAATTCAAATATTGTCCACTAGAAGTCACTCTTAACAAAGGACTGTTGATGGGCAAGTTCTATGATAATGTACATTTCCTGTCGTGTTATTGAAAACTGTCTCCAGTTCCTATCATCTCTCTTTCATCTCCTTTCCACTGGACAGTCCACATGGGGTCAGCTAAGCCTGCACCACATGTTTCCTAAGTCTTGATCCTCCTGGGACAGCATCGCTGGTATGATAAAAAAACGTTTATCTATATGCTTAGTAGACATTTGTTTGTGTTCATATAATTCTTATATGTTCATTTACTTGTTTATTTCTAGTTTCACCATTATTCATACACATCTTATATGGCCACCATCTGTTCATCGTAATAAAGATCCAAAGTTACAGACAGTCTGGTTATTTAGGATGCAAAGTTTAAGCTGTATGTTGAGCTACATACACACCAGGGGCAAACGTGTAGCGAGAACAGGACAATGGTCATCTCATGTCGCTTCCCCAACCATCTTCAATCACCCAAAACAAATATCAAAAAAGCAAGAGACTGTTCATTGACAATAGGAGTGTGTCTAATGGATGTCTGACAGCAGGGCGAAATGTGTGGATGTAGTAATTTTTAGCAACCAACGCTACACATTTTTTATGTTGTATTGATAAAGAGTAATAGTGATATGACTACGGGAGTCTGAAGGAATGTTGATATTCCTTCACACACACACACACACACACACATTATCTCTGTCTGTGTGTATATATATATATATATATATATATATATATATATATATATATATATATATATATATATATATATATATATATATATATATATTATATATATATATATATATATAATATGGCTGGTAAAAAGCAATGATAATAAATAATATGAATAACAGCACATTCAGTCCAATAAAAGGTTTGTAGCAGCACCACCATGTGTCTGCAAAACTTCAGTGTGAACACACCACCACCAAACTGAAAGCCGCTTACCAGACCCACCCAAACTAGGCATGTAGACAGATTCTATTCAATGGGCTCCACATCAGATTAGCATCAGACTGGGGAGGGATCCAGGGAGCAGATCTCAAATTGCATCACATCGATGATTGAACAGCGTGATACCGTACAAAATATTTAATAAAAATGCATAAGACATGTACTTACAAACATCTCATGATTAAAAGCGTGTATGTATGCCGGCCGGCAATAGGAGCCCTTCCTCCTTCAGATGGAACACGGTGACGTCAGTGTGCGCCTTCCCAGACGACGTTTCGTCATTAACAGACGTTCTCAATGGGGCCGGCATACAAACACGTTTTTAATCATGAGATGTTTGTAAGTACATGTCTTATGCATTTTTATTAAATATTTAGTACGGTATCACGCTATGGTCTGTTTTTAATTATATACCGAGGATATGTTCAATCATCGATGTGGTGCAATTTGAGATCTGCTCCCTGGATCCCTCCCCAGTCTGATGCTAATCTGATGTGGAGCCCATTGAATAGAATCTGTCTACATGCCTAATGTTTGGGTGGTTCTGGTAAGCGGCTTTCAGTTTGGTGGTGGTGTGTTCACACTGAAGTTTTGCTGACACATGGTGGTGCTGCTACGAAGTTATCTAGAAAGGAACTGCACAAGAGCATATACTATCCTCTTTTCCCACACTACTGCGAGGTATAGCCTATATTGCAGATGCCTCAGCAGAACTAGTGCGCATGGCGGCCAGATCATCCGCACTAGCTAATTCCACAAGACGGGCCTTATGGTTAAAGACATGGCAGGGGGACTGCGTGTCTAAGACCAAACTATGTGGCATCCCATTCACAGGGGATTTGCTATTCGGGCCAGGGTTGGAGAAGGTGCTAGATTGAACAGCGGACAAAAAGAAGGCATTTCCGCTGAAACGCAAAGCACCCTGGAATCTGCCACAACAAAGCAAAAAGAGGCAGAAAAGTGCAACTTGGATCCCCAGAGGTCCTCGTTACACTACTCCCAAGGTAGACAACAAAAAAACATGTTGTGTATGTTCTGCAATGTCCATGTAATCTCATGTACGTTGGTCGGACTAAGAGAAAAATGAGAGTACGCAATGCAGAACACTTACACAATATAGAAATAGGATACAAAGACCACAGTGTCTCCCTACACTTCAAAAAATATCACAATCAGGATCCTTCATGTTAGAAGTTTTGGGAAATTGATTGTATTCACCCAAATTGGAGAGGCTCTAATTTAGTAAGGGAAATATCCAAGAGAGAAACACGATGGATACATTTTATGGACACTCTGACTCCTAAGGGTATGAATGTGGAGTTGACTCCTAAGGGTATGAATGTGGAGTTGGATGTGAACTGTTTTATGAGTGACCATTTAGGGTATGGTATAATCAGCCATCCATATGAAATCTTTATCTAACTTTATCAATTTTTTATTGAATTTTGTATTTATTATATTTACTATTTTTTTTTAATTCTATTATTTTATGAATATTTTAGTCTAGTTTTTATCTTCTATTTCTTATTTTATGCCATTTCTACTATGGAACTTATAATAGCAGTAATATTAATGGTGACATTAGAGATTATCTGCATTATATATATAAATTAAGTTCACTATTAAGGAGCATAAGATTGCTGTGAATGAAATTAAAAATTATCTGTGCATTAGTAGTAGCATTCTCTTTTTTACCCAGTACGGGGCAGAGAATGCTTTGTTTACAATATCGCCTGTATAACATGCTCAACAGAGATGAGCCATCAGGGCGGGCGTCGAATAAAGTCCACATTGGCCTATGTTAATTAGCAGTGAGGCGAGCGGGGTGTATATATACTCCCACTAGCATCGTACAACCACACCCACAGATGAAGTAAACTCTATGACGAAACGCGTCTGGGTTGTTAGTACGACTGTCCATCATAGTGACGTCATCGCGTCGATCGAGACTGGCGTGATCACACAGCGCAGCGGGAGAAACAAACCATGAACCGAGTGGTGGATGCCGCCCTGGATGCTCGTTTCTGTGATTCGATCGAATGATGACCGTAACTTTTATTGCCTGACTTACTCTGCAAAAGTATAAGTGCACATTTTATATTATATTGTTCTTTTATTAAACCAAACGGAATTATGCTATGGGCCACTGTCTGTTTCTTTTCTCACATGGGAGAGGATATCTAATGAGGATTGGATTGGATTTTACCCCTGCTGTGATTTAAGTTACGATACAACGCTTATTACCCAGCGTTGTCTGGTATGAGTTTTACTTGCTCATTGCACGAGTGGTGGTGGATTTAAGGATATCACTGGATCGTCTCTATTGGAGATTTCTTCTAAGGCCCCATACACACGATAGAATCCATCCGCTGAAATTTATCCGCGGATCGGTTTCAGCGGATCGACGGATTTATCTGTTGATCCGCTGGAACGTACACACTAGCGCCCAAAAATCTCCGCGAACCAGAACGTATGCAACGTAAACCACGTAAGACGTCACTATAAAGGGGAAGACCAAAGTCAACGGCGCCGCCCTCTGTTCCGCTTTTGCTAGTTCCGTGTGACCGCGTGCTAGTGAAGGTTTGGTTAGAGCCGATTCGTGCTTTTCAGTCTCCGCGTTTTGACAGTAGGTATTCTCGGGTTCAGTGCGTTTGCTTGCGGGTTTGCAGTTGGCATTCGGGCACAGGCTTTCAGCACGTTTCCGCGTACTGTGCGCTCGTATCTGTGTGTCGTGCGGGCTTAGCAGGTTGTGCTGGATTTGCGAGTGCTTTCTGTTGGAGTGTGTTCTTGACTGACCAGCCGGCCGGTTTGAATCCATGATGGAGCAGCAGCGTAGATTCTCGCGAATTGGTGCTGGTTATGGGATTGCTTATGGCCATGTCCAGCGAACCTGTTTATTGGCCAGGAACACTGGGAGGAGGCGTTTCTGGACCAAGAATTGGTTGCGCCAGCGTGACCAGTTTTCTCATATGCCTCTGCTTAGGGAACTCCAGGAGAATAATCCGGATGATTTTCGGAATTTTCTCCGCATGACGGACCCCGTATTCAACCGTCTGCTGGAACTTCTGTCCCCCTATATCACGAGGCAGGACACTGTGATGCGCGATGCCATCACGGCCGAGCAGAGGCTTATTGCCACGTTGCGGTACCTGGCAACTGGGAGGAGCCTGCAGGACCTCAAGTTCTCGACAGGCATCTCTCCCCAGTCACTTGGGGTCATCATACCGGAGACGTGTACTGCCATCATACATGTTCTGCAGGAGGAGTATATTAAGGTAAGTTCCCTAATTTGAACAACACAATTTTTTTTTTTTACATGTGTGAGAAAGTAATTTTTTTTCTCTTCCCTAATAACCCTGAGATTGTAATCTGCTGTGTGTGGGATGTTCCCTTTTCTCCCCATGCATGTTGTTAACCTTTACATGTTTGTTTTGGGCCTACCTGCATATTTTGTCCTTACCCACCATAAACCTGTCCAGCATGCTTTCCTAGGCCCAAACACACCTAGCCTAAATTGTTGGTTATTTTTTGGCTAATCAATTGTAGCTCTGCCCCCCCCCCCCCCGAAAATAGTTTCTTGCTCTATCATCAGAGGGATGTGGAGTCTGATAATTAAGTGGGCCTATATTTTCCAAAAAAAATACTCACTTCACAATGCTTGTGTGAAATGTGAATCCTGTTGTTGATGTTGCACAATGATGGTTTTTCGATTATGTTTGCAATGTTTATGTGCCAAAGTACTAAATCTCTTTTTTTGTTTGTCCCCACAGCTACCCTCCACACCACAGGAATGGCAGTCTGTGGCTTCCCAATTTGCCCAGCGTTGTGATTTTCCGAACTGCGGTGGAGCAATAGATGGGAAGCACGTCCGCATTGTGCCCCCACCCCACTCGGGGTCCTACTATTATAACTACAAGGGTTATCATAGTATTGTGTTGATGGCGGTGGTGTCGGCACAGTATGAGTTTCTCTATGTGGACGTGGGGAAGAACGGCCGGATGTCAGATGGGGGAGTGTTCTCACGGACTGAATTCTACGATCGTCTCCAAACTGGTGATCTGGCACTGCCACCAGATGAAGACAATGTGGAAGGACTTCCGTTTGTGTTCCTAGCGGACGAGGCTTTCGGGCTTGGACCTCACCTAATGCGGCCTTTTCCCAAGAGGACCCTCACCTTAGAGAGGAAGGTGTTCAATTTTCGGTTGGCCAGGGCTCGGAGGGTAGTCGAGAATGCCTTTGGGATCCTCACCAACCGGTTCCGCCTGTTCCTGACAGCTATACATCTGGCGGAATATAAATTGAACACCGTTGTATTTGCCTGCTGCATTTTGCACAACTTTTTACGCAGGCATTCCCAGACGTACCTATCCGACAGCGTTTCTGAGGCAAGACTACTCTCAGATCCTTATATAAAAGCAGAACAATAAAAACGGCTCGTACAGAGCTGATATAAAGTCCTGCAGCAGCGCTGCAAACCACTGGTTTGATGTGTATGCTGTGTATGCTGACTCGATCAAAGAAAACAATAATATGTGCTCCAATCACCAATCAGGATTTCACCACGTGGGGGGATAAAGGGTCCCCTTTGGGGAAAGAACTCACCAGATGGCTACTTTAAAACCGCATATGATATAATGTATCGCTGTCAGATGGTAGATTGGAACAGCATACCCCTTTCCTCGATCACCGCATAGATTTCCACTCTCCAAGTAATAGCAGTTTATGTAAGGGAAGAAAATATCCACATAGCGCAATATAGTTTTGATGATGTTTAATGTAACCCAAAACATACATGCGTATCCCCTTTAAAAAACATGCGTACCAGATCAGTGAAATAGTCAGGCAGAATGTATAACAAGTATGGGTGTTTGTGTCACTCTCACTGTTTCTCGGGACCCCTGAAGACCGCTTGGATATCTTTCCTGTGGCTTGCTTCCTGGTTCCCTTCCACGAGTGGAGCGCACAACGTCACTTCCGGTTTTAGGATGCTGGATAGCAGCTCTGACGTTTCGTCCGTTCGGACTTCCTCTTAGAGCATGCCTATCACAGTCATCCTCCGGACTTAAGTAGTAATGCTCCGCCCCCCGACCAATGACAGAGCTCCGGCCGGTGTAGACACATCCTCCGTGTGTCATTGGTGCAGTCCTCTCCTCAGGGCGCCGTCTTAGCCACGCCCCGAAGGGGAGGAGCCATGCGGGACATAGCTTTGTACTGCGCTCCAGTTTCACTCACTGTTCTCCCCATAGAGCGAATTTGTGAGTGAAGACAGAGAGGTAACAGTAAATACTACTACATACAGGGGCCAGCACTGAACAAAGAACTTCAGCGCCTAGCATTTTAATACAGTGAGGAGATATCTACATCTGCATAAACGCTTATGTCAAAAAGTGTGTGGCCTGAGAGCAATTAACCCTGGGTGTCACACATAACCTCGGCAGTGTTACTGTGAAGTTTTATACTCATCTATGTGATACACTGTAGGCACATAGTAAGCATAAATGTTAACATACATTAAGCTGGATTCAATAATCATTAAATACATAAATAAACATCAATGATATATCGATAAATATATATATGTACATATACATACAAAATGAATTATATATATATACAGTTAAAAATATGGTACATATATATAAAGATATTAAAAAAATTGTTTAAAATGTATAGACCATGATTTTATGAAATCTTATAAAGGTATAAAAATGCAGCATTATTATATATATTAAAAATATATATTAAAAAAAGTAGACCAAATTAGAAATCTAAAAAATAGAAATCTAAAAGAATATATTAATTTTATATAGATAAAAATCTAAAAAATAATATATATATATATATACATATATAAAAAAAATTATATATATGTATAAATGTAAAATAAATTACGTAGAAACACGAAATTGTTACACATATAAAATAGAGGATGTATATGTATATATAAATATCCGTACATAAGTATATCCATTAGACATATTGGAATCTAGGTCTAACCTTATGTGAAACTATATACCCATATTGGACCAGCAGACCTTTTAGGGTATATAGTATTATACAAATAGTCCATTCTAATCATTATAATGTGCAACCTTGTATATTTAATATGCATGGGATATGTTCATTGGAATTTATATACGAAAAAATGTGTAGTGGAGCTTCAATGAAGGATGTCTATCAGGTGAGCCAAAATGTCTGAGGTAATGGTGAACTTATTAGAACCCTCTTTGTTATCCTATATATTTTGGCTACACCTTTGATCGTGCTTATAAGGACTCTTGCTCTTACATGTCATGACTCTATATTTGTCTATTTTCATTTAAGTGTCACTGATAAAGCAATTAATGTCCAGCTCAACGTTTAATCCTTTAGGCGTTAATACATCCGTCAAAAAAATCCAGTTCGTTTCTCTTTTTGAAAGTTCTCGTACTCTATGGGAGCCTCTCCAGTGGGTTTCCACATGTTCGATCCCCCAAAATTCCAAACCGGATGGATCTTGGTTATGTTTTATTTTGAAATGAAGAGACACGTTATGATCAGTGTATCCTATTCTGATATTCTTAATGTGTTCTCCGATTCTGATTCTAAGCCGTCTCTTTGTGCGTCCGATATACAGCAGGCCGCATGGGCATCTAAGTGCGTATACGACATGAGTAGTATTGCAGGTAATGAACTGCTTTATTTTGAATTCCTGGTGATTTGTTGGTGATGTGAAGCTATCCAAACCTCTCTTCAGTACTCTAACTTCTTTGCACGGTTTGCATCTTCTACAGGCAAAGAAGCCATTTTTATCCCAAAAACTTTGGGGTTTAGCCGGTAGGTCCAAGATTTTTTTCACAATCGTATCACCATAGGTAGGTGCTTTCCTGTAGATGAATTGTGGAAACTGAGGTAATATGGGGCCTAATTTTTTATCCAACAGCAGAATGTGCCAATGTTCATTAAAAATGGACTCTACTTCTTTATATTGGCTGTGAAATTGTGATATGAACCCCCATTCTGCCGGATTTGATTCCTGGGCTGTATCTATCACTTTCTCTTCTAAACATTTGTCTCTAGGAATTTTTTCTACTTCTTCCACAATTTTTTCCAAAAACTGTGGATTGTATCCTTTCGCCTTGAACCTGTCTGTCAGGATTTTAGATTGGCTGAGAAAGTCACTATTTATAGAACAGTTTCGCTTAACTCTCATAATCTGACCCTTCGGGATGTTTTTAAGCCATTTGGGGTGATGTCCACTTGTAACCGGTAAATAACTATTTCTATCTGTTTGTTTAAAAAACACCTTTGTTTCTAATTTGTTGTTTCTTCGGAAAATAGTCACATCTAAGAAATTGATGGTGTCATTGTTCCATTCGGATGTCAATCTGATGTTATTATTATTATTATTTAAAACGTTTAAAAACACATTCAATGACTCCTCTGTTCCCTCCCAGATAAAAAACAGATCGTCGATAAAACGTTTATAAAAAATCAGTTCAGCTTTCTTTTCTTTAAAAATTGACTTGTCCTCCCACTCGGCCATGAATAAATTGGCAATACTTGGGGCAAATTTAGCCCCCATCGCCACGCCTCGTTTTTGCGTATAAAACTTATTACTGTACCAAAAATAGTTATGTGATAAACAAAAGTTTAAAACATGGCCAATAAAAACTTTTTGATTGTGGGGTATATCATCCCTTTGGCTAAGAGCCCAATTCAGGGCTAGTGAGGCATCGTCGTGCTGGATGATTGAGTATAGTGAGGACACATCTGCTGTGACTAGTAAGACTTGCTGGTTTTCTGTAAAAGTGACATTGTGCAAACAGTTTAAGAGATCCTTTGTGTCCTTTAGATAGGACCTGGTCATTCTAACACTCTTTTGCAGGAACTTGTCGAGGTATTGGCCCATTCTTGCAGTTATTGAGTCTATACTGTTGACAATCGGACGAGCTGGAGGGTTAATGGGATCCTTATGAATTTTTGGCAGTGTGTAGATTGTTGGGATCTTACTGCTTGTTGGTGTTAGGTACATTTTTTCTTTCTGAGAGAGTACGCCAAGGGAAGAGCCTATTCGTACCAATATTTCCAATTGGTCCCTGTAGATATGTGTTGGATCTTGGTCCAGTAGGCCATATGTGGCTTTATCCGATAACATTTCTGAGATTTGGCCTTGGTAATATTCCTTCGATAGTATCACAACACCCCCTCCTTTGTCAGCTGGTCTGACTATTATGTCTTTTCGTTTTTCCAGTAATTTAATACCATCTTGAATATGATGTGAACCTACATTCTTTTTTACTTTTAATTGATTTAAATCACGCAAGATCAGTCCTTTAAAAACTTCAACTTGATGGTTGGGGTTGTTAGGTGGATTAAACAAGGATTTGTTTTTTAAGCCACTGTTAATTACCCCTTGATGATTATTAATCGATGCTGTTTGTGTGTTTAAACCAACAAAGTATTTTTTGATGTTTAATTTTCTGATGTATTTGTGTACATCGATATATACATCAAATTTATTTATTGTTTTTTTTCTTCCACATTTCAGCCCCATATTTAGGATATTCAATTCTTTGTGTGTCAGTTCTGCTTTACTGAGATTAAAGATACCATCTGTTACTGGTGACGACTTCTTTTCCTGGACCCTCCTTCCAGCCCTGCATCCTCTGGAGCTTGGTTTCTTGTTTGGGGGTATTGCGTTTGTTCCCGGGTCCAGTAATTCTGTGGTGGTTGTTTTACAGAAAACCAGCAAGTCTTACTAGTCACAGCAGATGTGTCCTCACTATACTCAATCATCCAGCACGACGATGCCTCACTAGCCCTGAATTGGGCTCTTAGCCAAAGGGATGATATACCCCACAATCAAAAAGTTTTTATTGGCCATGTTTTAAACTTTTGTTTATCACATAACTATTTTTGGTACAGTAATAAGTTTTATACGCAAAAACGAGGCGTGGCGATGGGGGCTAAATTTGCCCCAAGTATTGCCAATTTATTCATGGCCGAGTGGGAGGACAAGTCAATTTTTAAAGAAAAGAAAGCTGAACTGATTTTTTATAAACGTTTTATCGACGATCTGTTTTTTATCTGGGAGGGAACAGAGGAGTCATTGAATGTGTTTTTAAACGTTTTAAATAATAATAATAATAACATCAGATTGACATCCGAATGGAACAATGACACCATCAATTTCTTAGATGTGACTATTTTCCGAAGAAACAACAAATTAGAAACAAAGGTGTTTTTTAAACAAACAGATAGAAATAGTTATTTACCGGTTACAAGTGGACATCACCCCAAATGGCTTAAAAACATCCCGAAGGGTCAGATTATGAGAGTTAAGCGAAACTGTTCTATAAATAGTGACTTTCTCAGCCAATCTAAAATCCTGACAGACAGGTTCAAGGCGAAAGGATACAATCCACAGTTTTTGGAAAAAATTGTGGAAGAAGTAAAAAAAATTCCTAGAGACAAATGTTTAGAAGAGAAAGTGATAGATACAGCCCAGGAATCAAATCCGGCAGAATGGGGGTTCATATCACAATTTCACAGCCAATATAAAGAAGTAGAGTCCATTTTTAATGAACATTGGCACATTCTGCTGTTGGATAAAAAATTAGGCCCCATATTACCTCAGTTTCCACAATTCATCTACAGGAAAGCACCTACCTATGGTGATACGATTGTGAAAAAAATCTTGGACCTACCGGCTAAACCCCAAAGTTTTTGGGATAAAAATGGCTTCTTTGCCTGTAGAAGATGCAAACCGTGCAAAGAAGTTAGAGTACTGAAGAGAGGTTTGGATAGCTTCACATCACCAACAAATCACCAGGAATTCAAAATAAAGCAGTTCATTACCTGCAATACTACTCATGTCGTATACGCACTTAGATGCCCATGCGGCCTGCTGTATATCGGACGCACAAAGAGACGGCTTAGAATCAGAATCGGAGAACACATTAAGAATATCAGAATAGGATACACTGATCATAACGTGTCTCTTCATTTCAAAATAAAACATAACCAAGATCCATCCGGTTTGGAATTTTGGGGGATCGAACATGTGGAAACCCACTGGAGAGGCTCCCATAGAGTACGAGAACTTTCAAAAAGAGAAACGAACTGGATTTTTTTGACGGATGTATTAACGCCTAAAGGATTAAACGTTGAGCTGGACATTAATTGCTTTATCAGTGACACTTAAATGAAAATAGACAAATATAGAGTCATGACATGTAAGAGCAAGAGTCCTTATAAGCACGATCAAAGGTGTAGCCAAAATATATAGGATAACAAAGAGGGTTCTAATAAGTTCACCATTACCTCAGACATTTTGGCTCACCTGATAGACATCCTTCATTGAAGCTCCACTACACATTTTTTCGTATATAAATTCCAATGAACATATCCCATGCATATTAAATATACAAGGTTGCACATTATAATGATTAGAATGGACTATTTGTATAATACTATATACCCTAAAAGGTCTGCTGGTCCAATATGGGTATATAGTTTCACATAAGGTTAGACCTAGATTCCAATATGTCTAATGGATATACTTATGTACGGATATTTATATATACATATACATCCTCTATTTTATATGTGTAACAATTTCGTGTTTCTACGTAATTTATTTTACATTTATACATATATATAAGTTTTTTTATATATGTATATATATATATATATATATTATTTTTTAGATTTTTATCTATATAAAATTAATATATTCTTTTAGATTTCTATTTTTTAGAGATTTCTAATTTGGTCTACTTTTTTTAATATATATTTTTAATATATATAATAATGCTGCATTTTTATACCTTTATAAGATTTCATAAAATCATGGTCTATACATTTTAAACAATTTTTTTAATATCTTTATATATATGTACCATATTTTTAACTGTATATATATATATAAAATTCATTTTGTATGTATATGTACATATATATATTTATCGATATATCATTGATGTTTATTTATGTATTTAATGATTATTGAATCCAGCTTAATGTATGTTAACATTTATGCTTACTATGTGCCTACAGTGTATCACATAGATGAGTATAAAACTTCACAGTAACACTGCCGAGGTTATGTGTGACACCCAGGGTTAATTGCTCTCAGGCCACACACTTTTTGACATAAGCGTTTATGCAGATGTAGATATCTCCTCACTGTATTAAAATGCTAGGCGCTGAAGTTCTTTGTTCAGTGCTGGCCCCTGTATGTAGTAGTATTTACTGTTACCTCTCTGTCTTCACTCACAAATTCGCTCTATGGGGAGAACAGTGAGTGAAACTGGAGCGCAGTACAAAGCTATGTCCCGCATGGCTCCTCCCCTTCGGGGCGTGGCTAAGACGGCGCCCTGAGGAGAGGACTGCACCAATGACACACGGAGGATGTGTCTACACCGGCCGGAGCTCTGTCATTGGTCGGGGGGCGGAGCATTACTACTTAAGTCCGGAGGATGACTGTGATAGGCATGCTCTAAGAGGAAGTCCGAACGGACGAAACGTCAGAGCTGCTATCCAGCATCCTAAAACCGGAAGTGACGTTGTGCGCTCCACTCGTGGAAGGGAACCAGGAAGCAAGCCACAGGAAAGATATCCAAGCGGTCTTCAGGGGTCCCGAGAAACAGTGAGAGTGACACAAACACCCATACTTGTTATACATTCTGCCTGACTATTTCACTGATCTGGTACGCATGTTTTTTAAAGGGGATACGCATGTATGTTTTGGGTTACATTAAACATCATCAAAACTATATTGCGCTATGTGGATATTTTCTTCCCTTACATAAACTGCTATTACTTGGAGAGTGGAAATCTATGCGGTGATCGAGGAAAGGGGTATGCTGTTCCAATCTACCATCTGACAGCGATACATTATATCATATGCGGTTTTAAAGTAGCCATCTGGTGAGTTCTTTCCCCAAAGGGGACCCTTTATCCCCCCACGTGGTGAAATCCTGATTGGTGATTGGAGCACATATTATTGTTTTCTTTGATCGAGTCAGCATACACAGCATACACATCAAACCAGTGGTTTGCAGCGCTGCTGCAGGACTTTATATCAGCTCTGTACGAGCCGTTTTTATTTTTCTGCTTTTATATATGGACTATTTTATTTAAGCAGCTGCTTTTATTGTTTATATGGTGTTTTATTTGGACAGATTTTATTTCTTGGACCTTCAGTTTCATCCTAAGCGCAGGGCAGTACTTAAATAGGGGGGCCAGTGATTAGTACTTCTACATACTCTCAGATCCTCTCCCTGGGCTGGTCACTGGTCGCGCTGGCATTGGCACCCAATCTGCTCGTGAGGTACGCGACAAATATGTTGAGTACTTCATGGGTCGGGGGGCCATTGCTATGCCAGATCATATTTCTTTCTAATTTGGCCCCCCAAAGAAAGGAATATTCACAGAAATAATAAATAATTAGACCATTGGACTTTATACAGTTGTTTGTCATTACTGCTTTTTGTATTTTTTTCTGTCTTCCTGGTTAGCAAAAAAAATAGTGCACTTCTAGTGCCAAATGTAGGGTTCAGGTTTTAGTAAATAAACACAATTGCACATTATTCACTCATCTCCAAACTGGGTATTCAGCATCTTAAATAATCAAGCCACTCCTTGTAATGATTTTCAACACATTTTTTTTATTGTCAGCTTTTTCCTTGTTTTTTATTTAAGGGATTTTTTTGGTATTAAACATGCCAACATTTTTATTTTTCAATTTTTTTATTTTTTTGGGTTTTTTTTTTTACGTATACATTTTTTTTTTTTGGTTCAAAACCATTTTTTCGAATTTTTTTTGGTGTTCACAAACAATGTTGTACAATTTTTACCCCCAAAAATGGATTTAACAACTGCAAACGTCACAAAATCTTTTTGGTGTCATCAAATTTTTATTTTTTTTTTTAAAAACTATTGGTGCAGATTTTGGACCTTTTGGATTTGTTCATTCTTTTTTGGCGTAATTTTGTGTTAAAATATTGATCACATTTTTAAAACCTATTTGTTCACCCAATAATATTTTTATTTTTTTTTTGGAAATATTTCCAAACATTTTTTTTTTGATTATTTTGTACTTTTTTTTTTTTTTTTTTTGTGGTGTTTTTTTGAAATCCATTAAAAAGATTGATCTCATTTTTGGGATCGATGTGTTAACCAATCTTTTTTTGGTGATCTAATTTTTGATTATACCTCAGACAGGAGGCTCATATCGTATGCATTATCTTTCTTTAATAATGCCCATAGCAGAAATACAGTAAACATTTATTGTAACTTAAAAGAAAAAATTCAAAGAACTACCCTTACCAGCAGTCCCTGGGCCAGCGTAGCCCCTCCCAGACCGTAATCTATATAAGGGACTGTCTGAGGTAACCTATTCCTCTTTCTTTCTGCTCATGGCAGAGCACACAAGATAAGTATTTCATGTACCTTTATTATTTACAAGATAGGTATTTCATGTACCTTTATTATTTACAGGATAGGTACTTCTTGTATCTTTATTATTTACAAGATAGGTGTTTCATGAACCTTTATTGTTTGATTGTATATATGGTCTCTGATACCGAGTGCCCCGGTGTCGGGTGATTTTGTTCAGTCTTGACTGATATGTTTGAGGTATTGTGGGACATGGGGAGTTTCCCTGGAATTCCTCCCTGATACCGAATGCCCCGGTGTCAGGTATTTTGTCGGAATTGATTGTTCTGTAGTTTTGGAAGATGTGGAATACTGGGGGTTCTCCCTGCTATCCCCCGTTTCTGCGCTTTATTTCTGTCTGCCTGACACCGGAGCGGTGTCAGGCAGATATGTTTGAGAGGCCACGTTTGTTTCCAATTCTTTGATTCTTTGCTCGGGTTTTTTCCCTTTCTTTGATGCCGGAGCACTGCGGCGTCCGTGCGGGATCCGCGCTGTTTTTCATTCGCTCCCTCGGCGGGCACCATGCCTGGGCAACTGTCCCCCCCCCCTCCCTTCCCACGCTCCCCTTCGCGCGCTCAGGTGGGGGGCGGGGTCTCCACCGCGGCCGCTCCTCTCCTCCTCTCCTCTCTTTCGGTGCCTCTCTCGGTATCGAGAGCGAGACGGGGGAGAACGGTTCTCATCGACCGTTCCGTCCCTCACAACCTCGGGCCAATAAGAACTCCAGAGGCCGTAGTCTCGCGAGACTTCGCCTCTGGAGTTAGAATCTCGTCAGGCTCCCCTCACACCGCAGGATGTCCTTCCCAGCGGTGTCGTAGCCAGGAACCTGCTGCTGTTTCACCATGCTTTCAACCACTAGATGGCAGTACATCTTTTCAGATATATATATATATAAATATATATATTTCATTCCAATGAATCAATATCTAATAAATAAATAAATAAATAAATTAAATTAAATAATTTAAATAACCGAATCTACAATAAATAATTCAATATATACTCAAATTATATTTCTGAGGAATTTATTCCCTAGAACATATACCTTATTTATCCTAATAAATAAATAATCAATATGTAGATAGATCAATAAATCAATAAATTAAATAAAGAAATTATAGCATGTTTATCTCCGGGGAATTTATTCCCTACAACATACTCCTAATAAATAATGTATAGGATTGAATGAATAAATACATTTATTATTAATGATATTATTATTAATATATATTATTACTTATAATATATAACTAAATCCATTATTCAATTTTACAAATAATAAATTATAGATGGATTATACGAATTATATATTCATTATATAAATAAATTATACAAATATGTATAAAAAATTGCATTGAATTGTACAAAGATTCTACAATTTAATAAATATCATGGCATTGTTCATGCCGGTACCCCGGATAGGGTGGACACAGTCCTAGGAGGCCAAATCTCAACAGTGTTACACAGTTGCCAAAACTGATCGGTAGACCAATCTTTACGACCATGGCGTCGGTTACCCCCGCCTGCACACCATATGCCCCGACCATCCGGCAACGGTCTACCGCCCCTGAGAAGGGCTGGGCGTTCCAAAACGCTGCCACGTTTCTGTGGCCCTTGACTCCCCGACAGGGGAAGTAAATAATATGTCCCAGGCAGTACCCTACCCGGACTGCCGACCCACTGCCCTCCCAGACTCCGACCGACCCCCGAGCCTCGGGGAGATGCACATGCAGAGGCAGCGATCCGTTAGACGGACTAAGCCAGACCCATTCGTGGACTCTTCCAGAGTTGTCCGCGGAGTCTGAGGCGGCTAACACCTTGAGTCTGAGGTTGTAGATGATGAGAATGATGATGAGTGTTAGGGCAGTGGGCACATGGCGCTCTATGACGACGCCAACCCTGTTCCCAGGGTGACACTCTATGGATTCTCGTAGAGAGCCATTATAGATCCGGGGGCGATATGCCATCCACACTGCGATGACTGGGCACCTCCGCCCGAGGTGATCCAATATATCACATAATGGACCCGGAGATCGGTCGAAAAACTCACCGAATCATTTTCAGGGCGTAACCCCCTTCCTTTACCATTTATGGCTGTGCACACTCCCGAGGTGAACCCCATACCCTGGGGATATCCCACCATACACGGGAAATCCCCCAAGCTGGGAATAGAGAGGTCCTTCGGATCATACAGACCAGGGCCTTGGATCTTTGGGACCTATCACCATCATCCCACACCTTAGTGAGCAGGCCACGCCGCTGAACAGCCGACTGACCTGTCCCAAATCGGGGCTGGGCCCAACGGGCGGTCGCCTCCTGGGATGCGTGGACACTACGGGTCCGACTGGACACCGCCGCTTGAATCTTAACGTGGCTTGTTCCCCAGCTGTCTCACCTAGCCGAATCAGACCCCGGTCCGACCACCGAGGGCAGGCTAGTCGGGATCACGCTGATTAAGATATTCCAAGACGGCAGGGCTCTATTCCATCCCGGATGAGCCCAAACGTCATCAAAGTCTAACACGGTACAGTGCCGGTCTATCAGGATTATAGGACCGGAGATGGACCTAGTCCCTCTTTCCTCGGTCTTTAGACCTGAACACCGCCCTAATAGACAACGAATTGCAGGGCCTCTGGTTCACCCAAACGATAGTGAAGACGGACCCGCTCTCCCCGGGTTTCCCCAACAACGTCTTCCTGGTCAGGAAAGGAGGGCGGTTATCGCCCGGTAGTAACTTGAGAAATCTCTCGTAATTACTGTATACAGTGACGACATTCTGCGACACAAAGGGTGAGGTTGATTATCTACTTGGACGACCTACTCTTAATGGCTCGTACCCCTCGCCTGGCGAACGAACACGCCTCCGGGACAGTTCCCCATAGATCACAGGGAATCTATCCTCTCCCCATCTCAGGAGGTAGAGTTTTAGGGTTCTTGGTGGACACCAACCTAGTGATCCTTCGGCTACCCATGACCACTTGGCCGCCATCTGCACGAGGTCAGTATCGTGCTGGGCTATTGACGGGTATCCTTACGCGGACTGGCTCGCCTGGTCGGCCTGTTTCCGGCGTTAATCCAGGCCATTTGTCCAGCTTCTTTTCACTATCGAGACCTTCAGAGTCTCAGTCCCTACGTCTTTGCCAGGGGCTTCACTGTGCAGACGTCATCACTCTGGACACGGAAGCCATAATTGAACTACGGTGGTGGCTACGTCAGGTCGACAGACGGCACGGCAGGTCCACCTGCAACTCCACGACGGATTCATCTTGGAATAGGTTGCCAACCACCTCGGTTGGGGTACTCGATGTGGTCCCTCGTCCACAGGAGGGGCGTGGCCCACAGCGGAGTCTCTGCTGCACGTTCACACGTGGAAATCCTGACGACCGTCTTGCCATCAGGACTCTAATGCCACACACGTCCACCTACGGTGTGTTCTTGCGTATGGACACCGTATCCGCGGTCCAGTACGACCTTCGCTTGGGGGGTCCTTGACCCAAAATCCTAACGGATCTAGCAAGATCTCTGACATTTCTGCCTGGAACGCGACATCGTTCCAGCTGCGAAATGTAACACCATAGCGGAAGTGCCTGGGGTAGATTGGAATTCTCGTTACCCGCCCAATTCCATCGACTGACGACTGCACCGGTCAGTGTTCCTGGCCCTTGCTCCCTTATGGGATCCTTTCTCTCCCCAGTCTGTACGGGGATCTGCACCCTCTATTCACGACGCACGTCCTACTTCTCTTCGCATGGTTGGGTTTTCGGGGTGTCGGTCACGGACAGCGACCTTTTCTTTTAAAACGGGGGTTCCACTTGCCTTGATCTAGGCCTTGGGACTAGATATACATTTCGATCATCCGGAGGACTCTGGGTTAGTTGGTGATCAACGACAAGTTAACCTCATGAAGCCGTTCGTCTGAGATGACCAACTACCTGGTGGACTCGTTTGAGTCCGGGAGGTCCTATAGCTCCCCTGCGCCTTCCGCGCTGCGAACTCGGACTACCGCTCCCTTGTAGACTTACTACCGGTGGGATAACACCCATGGTGTACCGACTTAGTAAGCGTTAAGTTTCAACGCCCATCACACCCAGGGTATCAACGCTCTTGGGAGGTGATCAGTGGTCCTGACCACGCGCCAGGACTGGGGGGACAATCTCACTCTGTCGGAGGTTATTGTCGTTTGAGCTACTGCCCCCTCGTGTCTGATTCCGTCAGACGCATATCGGGTGTCACGACGTTGGCCATTCCAGGCGTCGGATCCCGCCTCGGAGTCGGGGTTTTTCCGTCGTGCGTAGGACAGCGGCGGGACTTCATCGTTTTTTTCTACCCGTTCTTCCCCGCACATCGTACTCCGTTATCTACGGATTTCTTAGTCCTTCATGGTCCCACTGCGATCTTCGCATCTCTTCCTACTCCTCATTCCTACGCTAAACCTCAGTTTCCGGTTTCCTCAGCTACGCTAGCCAGAGGGGTACGATCAATCATGGAAATGGCAGGGTCTTACGTAACCCCGTGGGCGCCCACCCCTCCAGAGGAGCGGTGGCTCCTAGGTCATCACCCCGGGCGGCTCCCTATAGGATTTACGGCTAGCGGCGGACTGGTAACCACGATTGCTTTTCGCCAATTCTGCTTGGATCGGAGGAACACATATCTATATCAATTTTGTAGTTGTTTCATTTGTTATCATCTATATATGCATTGTTATAGCTTTGAACTTGCATAAGATATGAGCCTCCTGTCTGAGGTATAATTTGAGATTTTCCTAGCTTGTGACGGAAAATATTGATTATATGAAGACAGGAGGCGAGTATCTTCCCTCCCGACCCAACCCTGTCACGAGGTTGTCTCTCTCTCGTTCTAGACTGTTGAACCACACACCCTGCAAGTCGGAGGCTGGTACGCCCTGGGAGTTCGTTTTCACTAACCCCGTCGGGATTGCTGTTCCGTTTCAATCCATGGGTTTAGTTCACCGCAGATGGAGGCTCCTACTACGTTCCAGATCCGGAGTCGGGATGCCGTTGACTGAATCCGTTGGTCCATGTTCCTGAAGACGACTGACCGGTCGGCTCCGAATGGTTTTGGTTTTCCTATAGTCCCCGTTGGGATGAAGTTGGTCCGGATGAAGTTGGTCCGTGTTGGCCTTGTCCTTTCGTTCCCTCCAGATTCAGATGTTGTGTTCCCGTCGGAAGGTTCCCGGCAGCCGCGGAGATGTCTAATTGGACTTTCGGTTCCTGTTTACACTAATTCGCATGAAGAAAGAGGAATAGGTTACCTCAGACAGTCCTTTATATAGATTACGGTCTGGGAGGGGCTACGCTGGCCCAGGGACTGCTGGGAAGGGTAGTTCTTTGAATTTTTTCTTTTAAGTTACAATAAATATTTACTGTATTTCTGCTATGGGCATTATTAAAGAAAGATAATGCATAAGATACTTGCCTCCTGTCTTCATATAATCAATATTTTCCGTCACAAGCTAGGAAAATCTCAAATTTTTTAACATTATTTTTAAATTTTTTTGTTCACTTTTTCTGTTTTGTATGGCTTGTTGAATGGAAGCCATTTTTAAACTAAAAAATATAAAACATGTCCCAAAAAATAAAACCACAAATGTGTCACTTTTGCATTCCCAAAAACAGTCATGGTGTGAGGTCACACCGGAACACGCCAAAATTTGAAGATGCACACATTCAGTGCTTTTCGCCAAATGTCAGTTATACCACAACAAAAGACTTTAAAATGGCGACATGTGCTATCTGCCATCATGGGTGAACAATGTCTGGGTTTTGTGGGAGCAAACCCTTCCTCGAACAATATTTTACAATCGAGGAGGGGGTTGTACCCACAAAGCACAGATATTCTATATTCTGTGATGGCAGATAGCACATGTTGACACACTGTGTGTGCATCTTCAAATTTTGGCGTGTTGCTGAGTCAGACATAAAAACAGGTTGGGGGATGGGCGGGGGGGGTTGGTTTAGTCTTTGACACGGCCCATCATGTCAATGATGTTCTCATAGTTTTGCTCTATAACCACCATTCTTTGCCGCATAGTGTCCAGCTCGGCACAGCAGTCGACAATTATATTGCGCACATTCTGTTCCATCTGAACCATCTGTTGACGCATATTCGCCATTTCGCTGCTGCACTCCATTACTTGCTGGATTATAATTCCCGCACTTGCCCGAGAAAAATGTGGAACAGCATCTTCATCCCCTACAAAATTATGAAAAAATATAAAATTAGCCATTTGACCGGCCTAGATACATCTAGGGTTGCCACCTCATCCCTTTAAACCAGAACACATATTAATTACACAGGTTCTGTGGCTGATTAAAAGGTGGTAATTTAACTCACCTGGTGCCATATCTGCATTACATTACATTACATCACAGAACATGTGTAATCCATATGTGTTCGGGATTAAAGGGATGAGGTGGCAACCCTATCTACATCTGTTTTGCCCTATCAAGCTGGGATGACACTGACCTGATGTCGTGTTGATTTCCTCCTCCACCACTTCTCCATCTTCAATAACTCCTCCTTCTTCTTCTTCCACCAATCCACCATCTTCAAAATCTCCAAAATCTTCTTCTGGAATTTCATCTTCCTCCTCAACAACTACCAGATCTAAAATTACGCCATCATCCTCTCTTCCTTCCTCCTCCTCCTCCACATCCTCATCTCTTCCTTCCACCTCCTCCTCCACATCCTCATCTGTTCCTTCCACCTCCTCCTCCACATCCTCATCTCTTCCTTCCACCTCCTCCTCAACATCCTCCTCCTCCACATCCTCCTCTATTCCTTCCTCCTCCTCCACATCCTCCACATGGCCAGATGGCAGATCCCGGGCGTGTCTGGCCCTCTCTGCCTCCTCGAATTGCTGGCGTCTTCTTTCCCCTAGAAAAAATAACCAAAAAAAAGGTATACTCATCAGCACACAGATCTTGTAGAGCAGAAATCGCACACATTGCATTGAAGTTTAGAGGCTTTTTTCTAAAAATATTTAGTTGTCTTATCACCCCAAACCTAGATTTTATGATGACTTCTAGGCCAAGCTCTGATTAAGTCCCTTTTTAGCAAAGTGACACACATGGATGTCCCCCCCTTCAAATTTTGAGCTGAGACCATCCACATTTTAGTGTAATCTTTTGGGGGAGACACAGGTGCTCTGGATTACAGATATGAAAACACCTGCTTAGTAGCACTGTTTGCATTTCCCATTCTTGGATTTAATTGTTCGATTAATAAATTTTTCCACAGTGTTTTTGGCAAGAGAGGCATGTCCAGGTGTGTTGTTCCTGGGCCAACATCGTATTTTTGAGAAGCAACCTGATGTGAACAAGGTTTCCTATTAACAGTCGTTGGCCAAGCAAATGATATTTTGATAAATACAATTATTTAAACAGGTTTTCAGAAGTACAACCAGGCCAAGGATACAGATGTAGAAATATACCTGACCAAACATTCAAATAATACAATTGTCCCCACCCCTCAAACCAAAAAAAAACTTACTTTTTTTGAGGATTTTTTTTATTTTCTTGAGTTGATGTGGCTCACGGAGCTTTAAGTCGGACCACAGCTTCCGTAGCTGCTCCTTGGACCTTGCGATGCCAAACATCCTCTGCATTTTACGTGCCACCTTCTCCATAATTTTCCCCTTCCTGCGGTTGGGGGTCTTGTATGGGCCATATTGCCCATCATAGTCCTTCCTCCGCATAATCTCTACCAGCTCCACCATTTCGTCAAAAGACATATTAGTTGCCTTATAACGTTTAGGCCGGGATCGGGACGTTCCTGCCTCTGTCCCCTCACTTCTGGCCTGAGAGCTCCGTGCATGCTCGCCTGTCATCGCCATCTTTCATCCCCACAGAGATTAGGGGCGTGGAAATCTGGAAATGTCCCGTCATGGGCGGGGACCAGGGCGGCGGTTCATACATACGCGGAGTGTAGAGAATGAATAAGACGTGATTACGTAGGTTACGCGGAGATTATTCGCCCGTTTCATCTCCGTTGCTTACGCGGAGATTAGTAGAACATTTGACAGCAGTAACACAGTTAACGCCAGATTTGGAGAATTAACATTGATTAGGGGGCATGGCAATGGTGACGATGTGTCACGCACACGCGGAGTCTGTTAAAGGGAACCTACGTGATTATGTTGCTTACGCGGAGATTAGTAGAACATTTGACAGCAGTAACACAGTTAACGCCAGATTTGGAGAATTAACATTGATTAGGGGGCATGGCAATGGTGACGATGTGTCACGCACACGCGGAGTCTGTTAAAGGGAACCTACGTGATTACGTTGCTTACGCGGAGATTAGTAGAACATTTGACAGCAGTAACACAGTTAACGCCAGATTTGGAGAATTAACATTGATTAGGGGGCATGGCAATGGTGACGATGTGTCACGCACACGCGGAGTCTGTTAAAGGGAACCTACGTGATTACGTTGCTTACGCGGAGATTAGTAGAACATTTGACAGCAGTAACACAGTTAACGCCAGATTTGGAGAATTAACATTGATTAGGGGGCATGGCAATGGTGACGATGTGTCACGCACACGCGGAGTCTGTTAAAGGGAACCTACGTGATTACGTTGCTTATGCGGAGATTAGTAGAACATTTGACAGCAGTAACACAGTTAACGCCAGATTTGGAGAATTAACATTGATTAGGGGGCATGGCAATGGTGACGATGTGTCACGCACACGCGGAGTCTATAAAAGGGAACCGACGTGATTACGTTGCTTACGCGGAGATTATTTCATTGAGCTGCACGAGGAGCTAGAGATAAGGTAAAAAATTTAAACATGGGATCAGCAGAGGCCTAGAAACTTGAGAGCCATGGTATTGTGGTTTTGTCTGTTGTTTGCAGCCTTTTAACGCAACTTAGTATGTTTATTGTGTCCCCCAAACTGAATTTAATTCTCACAATGCTTTTACACATCACTTAAATCTAGATGTGAAGAATGCTCTACCTATTTTTAGTTTTTGCCAGGTGTATTGTGATCATGCAAGTATTGTTCTGTGTTGGTTGGCCAGAGGTTATTAGGAAGTGTATTTATATGTCCGGAATGATGAGGGGCAGGCTAAGTACACATTAAATACTGCCTTCATGAAAGGTCTCAATCTCAAAATTTGTGGATGGGTCTAGATTACACGTATTTAGCAAAATGATTAGAAAAAGGGTCTGCATGTGAACTAATTTTGGGTCACAACAATGGGGCAGAGCTGGCCAGCATTTTGGCTGCAGGAGACACTGTGTTTGCATAGTACAAGATCAATCTGGGGCCACATATGAATACAATGTGAATGATGGGCATTTTTTAATGTTTTTTTTTTTGGTTTAACAGTGTTCATCCTAAATTTTCATACTACAACTCCCAAATGGAAACTATCGTGGGAAAGGAGATAATTTCTCGTCTCATTGAGAAGTTTAGGGAAATGCCCCTACTTTGGGATTCAAAACATCCAAACTATTCAAAGCGGAACCAACGAAAGGCAGCACTTGCTGAAATAGCTACATATATGCAGACATGGGTTCCCGGCTGCACAGGCAACATGGTGAAGACCAAAATGAATAACCTGAGGGCCGCATACCGATCAAAAAGAAGAGAACTTCGGGAGCAAAGATCAGGAGCAGCAGCAAGAGAGTCCACGGAGCCAAGTCTGTGGTACTACCAGGAGATGGAGTTTTTGGGGGATCAAATGGAGGGCCGGCAATCAATGTCAAGCCTTCCTCCCAGACAGCATCGCAGCAGACCTTCCACGGATCACCACAGCCAGGATAAGGACGGTGAGGGGCTGGCTGGCAGGCATGAAAATCTGCGACTCTCCACTTCTGATGAGGTAGAGTATTTAAAAAAATGTTTTTGGGCTGCTAATTCTTGTTTGTTTATTGAGTTGATATTGTAATCCCAAACCAAAAAATGGACTATAAAAGTCATGGTCATAAAAATAGGGGTCATGGATGCCAAGTACAGGGATCAGAAGGAGAGTCTATTCAAGTTTAAAGTAAGATAAAACAAACCAGTCTAGAGCATGAAAATGTGTGTGATTTGCTTGTGCCAAATTGTAAAACATGTCACTTTTTTTGACACAGGAAGAAGGGAGCAGCCAGGAAATATTGGCTAATGATGCTGAGCTGCCTGCCAGCCAGGAGGAAGGGGTCATTGTCAGCCAGGAGGAGGAGGCCGGGCCCAGCACCAGCCAGGAGGGCCCCAGGCCCACGGTCAGCCCCACCAGGCAACTCCCTCCCCCCCGGGTCAGGCAAACAGGCCTAATGAGGCGCAGGAGGCAGGTGGAGGATGAGAGCCTCCGAATGATAAGGGAGGCTAGCGCCTTAATGAGGGCCCCCCTCAACCCCACTGAGGCCTACAGTGCGTATGTGGCCCACGAATTGTCCCAAGCGGGGGAGGACGGTCAGAGGCGTGCCAGGAACCTCATGAACCAGGTGCTTTTATGGCTGCACCAGGGCTGGCTGACCGATGACACTGAGCTGAGTGACCCGGCCTATCCTGCACAACACCTGCTAACTCCTCCTGCTGCCACATCATCCCGATCTGCAAGGGGCCGTGGACGGGTCCGTGGAAGATCTGCTGCAAGGAGGGTTACAAGGAACAGGAGAAGATGATTGCCGGCCTTCCATTTGATCCCCCAAAAACTTTCGGTTTTTTGGAGTACCACAGCCTGGGCTCCATTGGCTCACTTGCTGCTGCTCCTGGTTTTTGTTTTTGTTGTTCTTTTTTAGTTCTCGGTATGCGGTCCTCAAGGTTTGCCATTTTGTCCTTGACTATGTTGCCTGTGCAGTCTGGAACACAAGTCTGCATGTATGTTGCTATCTCAGCAAGTGCTGCCCTTCTTGGTAATTTATTTTTGTTTATGGCCCAAATAAATGGTTATTTGATTTACTGAAATACCTTGTCTATTGTGTTTTAATACTGTGGTGATTAGGCATGAAACATTTTAGCAAATAATATGTGTCATTTAGAAAGGACACCAGCTCCTTGGGGGGGGGGGGGGACATTTGGCGTACCAACTTGGGAAAACAAAAAAGGAAAAACACACGCCTACATAAAATGGTGACATAACTTGACCAAAACGAAAGTAAAAAAAAATGGGAAAGAAAAAAGAATGGGGACATAAATTGCAAAACCAAAAAAAAAAGGAAAAAAAAATGGGAAAGAAAAAAGAATGGGGACATAAATTGCAAAACAAAAAAAAAAGGAAAAAAAAATGGGAAAGAAAAAAGAATGGGGACATAAATTGCAAAACAAAAACAAATACATTCACATGTGGATGAAAAAAAGAAAGTTCAAACATCTGGATAGATAGCATCAGCAAGAGAACGGGTTTATTCTAGCAAGAGAACGCGGAAAAAACAAGAGGAAATAAACGACACACTATATAGTTAAAATGACGAATGTGCCATATCACAAACAAACGAGAGTTTTACCTGAACGAGTGCTCCCATCCCCTTATTTTGTCTGAGCATGCGCGTGGTTCTTATCCGCGGATAATGTGTACTAACCAACGGATCTATCCGTCGGATAGATTCGCAGCGGATAGATTTGTTTAGCATCTCAGCAAATATTCAATCTGCTGAAAAGCCATTCGACGGATAAATATCCGCGGAAACAGATCCGCTGGAGTGTACACACCATAGAATATATCCGCTGAAACCCATTTGCGCGGATTTATCCGCGGATGGATTCTATCGTGTGTACGGGGCCTAAGTCTTCTCACGGAACATCTTGTTTGTGACTATTCTTTCTACCATAGGCTTTTCAAACTTTTGGACTGTCATATAATAGCATTTAAATTCCATAAGGAGCGCTGCTGTATATATATATATTGTTTATATGTTGTTTTTTATTCCATGTCCATCTGTCTATGTGACAGAGATTAAGTAGCAGCTCCAGCTTTCATTAGCTTGATTGCGAGGGAGGTGCATTATAGATCTGCATATTACCTCTCGCATGGTTTGGTTATATTTGTGTATATTTCTTTTATCGGTTTTCATAAGCGCCGAGAGCTTGGGGAAGGGCTGAGAGCTTTTGGTTAACAAAAAAAAGACCTTGGGTCCCGAAAGGGAAAGGTAAAGGAGGAGCGTTTTTTCGTCCTCCTGAACAAACCTATGACAAAAAGTGACAAAGTGATCAAGGTAGGAGGAAGACTGGGGGCCTTCCTACCACAATGGGAAAAAATAACTTCCAATCACTTCATTTTGAGAACAATAAGGGACGGTTACCATCTGGAGTTCTCAAAACCACCCCCAAACAGATTTTACGCAACAAGCTCCCAAAAAACAAGAGGAAGGCCGACGGCTTAATGAGGGCCATAGAGGATCTCAGGAGGCAGGAAGTAGTGATAGAGGTGCCAAAAGAAGAAAGGGGATTAGGGTTCTACTCCCATATGTTCGGAGTAGTAAAACCCACCGGGAAGGTCAGACCTATCCTAAACCTCAGACCCCTGAATGTGTCCATAACCTACAAACGGTTCAGAATGGACTCAATTTATTCAGTCAAGGCCCTACTACCACCAAATTGTTTTCTGGTTTCCCTAGATTTAAAGGACGCATATCTGCATGTCCCAATACACAAAAATTGCCAACAATTTCTAAGACTGGCAATAGAAACCAAAGACAAGACCAGACACCTACAGTTCCGAGCCTTGCCCTTCTGCCATTCCTCTTCACCCAGAATCTTTACAAAGTTTCTGGCAGAAGCCTTGGCACCCTTGCGAGTCCAAGGCATATCGATCATTGCATATTTAGACGACTTACTACTGTTCGCAGAAACTCCAGGAATCTCGAGATCACGCAAATATTTCTAAAAGATCTAGGTTGGTTAGTAAACATGGAAAAGTCCAATCTACAACCGACACAACAACTAATATATCTGGGATATGTACTGGACACGGTCCAACAAAAAATATTCCTGCCCAAAGAGAAGATAGCAAAAAAACAAAAGGAAATAAGTACACTACAAACAAACTTATCATGCACCATCAGGAAAGTGATGTCAACCCTGGGGCTATTAACTTTTAAAATCCCAGCGGTACAATGGGCACCCTTACATTTCCGTCCACTACAGATGTTTTTACTAAAAACATGGGACCACAAGCAAGAGTCCTTGGACACCCAGGTTCTTATACCAACAAAAGTAAAAAGAACCCTGTGGTGGTGGAGGACAAAGGAGAATGTAAACCAAGGTCGACTTTGGACATTCCCCATTTCCAAGATCCTGACCACAGATGCAAGTGGCACAGGTTGGGGAGCGCATCTAGGCTCCCAAATAACACAGGGGACATGGAAAAAAGAGGAACGGATGAGATCATCCAACTGGAAAGAATTGAAGGCAGTAGGGTCGGCACTTCAATCCTTCCAGAAAGACCTAAAGGCTCATCACTTACAAGTCAGATCCGACAACGCCTCAGTAATAGCCTATATAAACAAACAGGGAGGAACAAGGAGTGGAACCCTGTGGGCACTTGCACAGAAAATCCTGACATGGGCAGAGAAGAACACACTCTCGATATCAGCAGTCCACCTAAAAGGGGACCTAAACAGAGTGGCAGATTTTCTCAGCAGGAGGCAAGTGAAGGGCGCTAAATCAAGAGGTGTTCAACCAGATCACACAGAAATGGGGAACACCTCAAGTGGACTTATTTGCCTCGAAAGAAAACAAAAAAGTCAAGCTATTCTTTTCTCTAAAGAGAGAGGATGGGGCCTTAGGGGTGGACACGTTGGCACAGAGGTGGCCATTCAAAATGTGTTATGCCTTTCCCCCGCCAGTACTGATACCAGCGGTAATAAGGAAACTGTGCATAGAGAAGACAACCCTAATCCTCGTAGCACCCCATTGGCCCAGGAGACCATGGTTCTCTATGCTAAAAGAACTAGCTATAGAACCCCCCTGGCTACTCCCAGTACAGGAAGATCTGCTCTCCCAAGGGCCAATATACTGCCCCCAAGTAAAAAGATGGGACTTGGCTGCCTGGTGTCTGAGGAGCAGCTGCTGAAAGCTAAAGGTTTCTCAAGCCACTTAATAGAAACACTGCTAAAAAGCAGGAAGGTGGAGACACGCAATATATATCAAAGAGTATGGAAGTGCTTTAATAACTGGTGCACAGAAAATACTTTCAACATACAGAGCTCAGTGGCAGTCTTAGGCCCCGTACACACGGCCGAGGAACTCGACGTGCTTGGCACGTCGAGTTCTGGGATGAAGCCGCCGAGGAGCTCGGCGGGCCGCCTTCTCCCATAGAACAACGAGAAAATAGAGAACATGTTCTCTATTTTCTCGTCGAGCTCCTCGGCGGCTCCATCGAGCCAAAACTGTACAGACGACAGAGTTTCTCGGCAGAATCCGGGTTTTGACCGAGTTTCTCGGTGAATTCTGCCGAGAAACTCTGTCGTGTGTACGGGGCCTGAGAGTTCCTACAGAGTGGTGTAGAGAAAGGACTAAGCATGAGTACCTTAAAAAGCCAAGTGTCAGCTCTATCAGTTTTTCAGGAAAGACGTCTGGCATCTGATCCATGGATAATCAGATTCTTCAAAGCCCTGAGCAGACAAACACCCATACGATGTACAGTTTTTCCGAAGTGGGATCTGTCATTAGTGTTGCAAACGTTGACAGGAGACCCCTTTGAACCATTAGAAAATTGTAGCCTAAAGACGTTGACGTTAAAAACAGTCTTTTTGGTAGCAATTACGACAGCTAAGAGGGTCAGTGAGATAGAGGCGTTATCTATCAGACCCCCCTTTTTTCAGGTTTTTGCAGACCGTATTATTTTTAAGATGGATCCGGGCTTTCTGCTGAAAGTGGCCTCGAGATTCCACAGGGAACAGGAAGTTGTGTTACCTTCATTTTGTCAGAATCCTTCTAAGGATCAAGAAGTTAAATTTCATAATTTAGACGTCAGGAGATGCGTTTTACATTATTTAGAAGTGACAAAAACACTCAGGAAGACAGATTCCTTATTTATTTTACACACTGGAGCTAGGAAAGGGCATAATGCCACTAGACGCACCATAGCCAGATGGCTAAGGGAAACCATTGAACAGGCTTATAAGTTAGGAGGCATACAGATCCCAGAGGGTATCAGAGCGCACTCCACAAGATCAATGGCAGCCTCACAGGCAGAAAGAGCTGGAGCAACGCCGGAACAAATTTGTAAAGCGGCAACATGGTCCAGCTTCGCCACCTTTGTGAGACACTATAGGGTGGATCTCCTATCAGTGAAAGATCAGACCTTTGGACGTAAGGTCTTACAAGCTGTGGTCCCGTCCTAAGGGTAAGTGCTCGGTTATCCTCTCAGGTGGCTGTCCTGAAAGACGATTAGGGGAAAAACAAAGTTACTTACCGGTAACGTTCTTTCCCGTAGTCTTTCAGGACAGCCGGGTAACCCACCCAAAAGGAAATGTGATATAGTTAACTATTTGTATCATATATTCTTGTGTCTCCCCAGCAACTGTGCTCTTTAAAGAACTGAGGAGCCAGCAGGGGAGGAGGAAATTTATAGAAGGCTGGCACGGTGTTTCCTACAGAGGGGAGGAGCCAAGGTCTCTCAGGTGGCTGTCCTGAAAGACTACGGGAAAGAACGTTACCGGTAAGTAACTTCGTTTTTTATATATATATATATATATATATATATATATATATATATATATATATATATATATATACACACACAGTTGTGTTCAAAATTATTCAACCCCCCAATGCTGTAAAGGGTTTTAGGGAATTTAGTGTACATTTGTAATTGTATTCAGAATGAAATCCTACAAGGACTTCTTAAAGAACCATATGCAACTAAAATGCCATCAATTGGTTTTGTAATACAGTAGTAAATGTTTATTTTGTGAATTCTTCATTTACACAATTATTCAACCCCTTAAAGACTACCACTCTGAAGAACAGAGGGTCATTGAAGTGTTTTCAATCAGGTATTGAAAACACCTGTGGATGTCAGGGAGCAGCAATAAAGCCTAATAAGCACCAATCAGGCAGCTTTAAAATGACTGTGATACTCGGCTCCTTCTAGACATTTACTCGTGTGGTTACAAACATGGTGAAGTCAAGAGAATGGTCCGGGAAGACAAAAGAGGCGATTACTCTTCACAGGAAGGGCAATGGCTATAAGAAGATTGCAAAGATGTTAAACATACCAAGAGACACCATAGGAAGCATCATTCGCAAATTCAAGGCAAAGGGCACTGTTGAAACGCTACCTGGTCGTGGCAGAAAGAAGATACTGACTTCGACTGCTGAGCGCTACCTGAAGCGTAGAGTGGAGAAAAGTCCCCTTGTGACTGCTGAGGAACTGACAAAATATTTGTCAGATGTGGGTACTGAAGTTTCTGCTCAGACAATACGGTGCACACTGCGTAATGAAGGCCTCCATGCCAGAACTCCCAGGCGCACCCCCTTGCTGTCTCCAAAGAATAAGAAGAGTCGACTGCAGTATGCAAAAATCATGTGGACAAACCACAGAAGTTTTGGGATTGTGTTCTGTGGACTGATGAAACAAAATTAGAAGTGTTTGGGCCCATGGATCAACGCTATGTTTGGAGGAGGAAGAACAAGGCCTATGATGAAAAGAACACCTTGCCTACTGTGAAGCATGGCGGGGGGTCAATCATGCTTTGGGGCTGTTTTGCTTCTGCAGGTACAGGGAAGCTTCAGCGTGTGCAAGGTACCATGAATTCTCTTCAGTACCAGGAGATAGTGGATAACAATGTGATGCAGTCCATCACAAACCTGAGGCTTGGGAGACGTTGGACCTTTCAACAGGACAATGATCCCAAGCATACCTCCAAGTCCACTAGAGCATGGTTGCAGATTAAAAGCTGGAACATTTTGGAGTGGCCATCGCAGTCACCAGACTTAAATCCGATTGAGAACCTCTGGTGGGACTTAAAGAAAGCAGTTGCCGTGCGCAAGCCTAAGAATGTGACTGAACTGGAGGCTTTTGCCCATGACGAATGGGCGAAGATACCCGTAGATCGCTGCAAGACACTTGTGTCAAGCTATGCTTCAAGTTTAAAAGCTGTTATAACTGTAAAAGGATGTTGTACTAAGTACTAAGATTGAATGTCAACTGGGGGTTGAATAAAACTGATAATGATGTGAGCACAGAAAAGACATTTGTGGTTATTTCATTATAAATGTTATGTTATATTTGTCTGACCTACACCTGCCTCTTTGATTTAATTGTAAGCAGAATGACTGAATGATCAAAATCAATGTCAAACTGGGCAAAACAATCAATTTCAGTGGGGGTTGAATAATTTTGAATACAACTGTATGTATATATATATATATATATATATATATATATATATATATATATATATATATATATATATATATATATATATATATATATATATATATATATATATATATATTGTAGGGGGTTAGGACGGTAGCGGGGTGTGTGACCCCTTGGATGAGTTCACCACACACTGAATTTATACAGAAAGGCAGTCGAAGACGGTTGAAAACAAAGATTTTGGTTTATTCTTCCATCTTGCTGGAAACAAGTGCAAGCATCCAAACAGCATAAACAAAATCATACATAAAATAAACCATGGCCACTTTGGGCGTCTATCTTCACCACACAGGAACCTATCTATGGAGTCTGGCTAAGCCTAGTGGTGGGCAGACAGTGCTGGTCATACAGCAGAAAAACAATAGTCTTTTGATTTTTATCACACAGAAAAATCAATCCTCTCTTGGCCTCCTCAGAAGACTTTCAGTACTGCTCTCTTTTACTCAGAAAGCCTCAGCATGCAGCAAATTTGTGGTAATCCTCTGGACTACTTATAGAGGCCTTAATTGCCTCATTCTGAACAGCTGGAGTCTTCCAACGCCCTTAGACCTTGTCTGGCTATTTTTGCAGCCGACGCCTAACAATTGGTGTATTGTCTAAACAAGGCAGAAATGTATGTCCCGTCTGTGACAACACCCACAGATTTACCTGACTTCCTGTCACAATATACACATACATATACACAGGTGTAGCATAAGGGTTTGCAGCGGTCAAAATCACAACCCGGCCGCTAGCTCCATGGAGCCCCCTGCAGCCTCCCTGTTATATTAGGATATCCTCCACAAAGTCCAGCTCCAAGCTGACCTAGGGCCCGACAGCCATGTTTCAGTACTGGGCTTTCCGCAGTCCACACCCCTCCATTCTCATTTTCTTACATGCTAGCTATGAGTAAGCACTGATTGTAGTGCGAAACGTCAGCTGTATGCCCCTGTCTTTGCTGTGATGTATGGCAACCAAGAAGGTTTTTCCAGAATGCGGCTGTCCAAACATTTATTTCTACAATTGCTTCGTGCATTGCCGGCACCTGGGTTTCTCTGAGAGGATACGGATTCATCCACATACCTAATTGGAGCGGGGACTATCTTCCCTCCATTCTCATTGGCTGGGGAGAAGCTGGGAGCCATTTCCTGAATGAAAAGGCGCACAGGGTGAGAACAGCCCAGGATGGGGAACGTGTGTGCTGGCAACGTGGAATGGTAACTAAGCTCAGCAAGGCAAGAGGAGGAGAGTTCCGTCCTGTAGTCTTGATGGGACTGATGTCACCGGTAAGGCACCGCTCAGTGTCTCCCAGTCACCAGCTTGGATTCTCTGTACTCAAACGCCCTGGGGTGTCTGCTTACCGCACTACCCTGACGATGCGGAAAAGATGCACACCTCCAGGAGGTGAACTTCTGCCAACACTGACAGAGAAACCGTCATGTGCAGAGGCGGGACTTCTAGACGATTGCAGACAGGCCAGCCCCACGCCGCACATGACCCCCATATGCCCAATCACAGGGCACCGGACACCAAACATGGTGGGTGAGATCGGCGACACAGGAAATGAAAATTAGGAGGGGGCACTGAATGTCGCCCCCCTAAATGTCGCGCCCGGGGCCCTGTTTTCCGGGACTCTAGTCTAGTCCGCAGGACCCCGGGACACACTTGGAATTGCGGGAGGGTCCCGCGGAATCCAGGACGGTTGGGAGGTATGTATTTGCAGTGAAACATTTTCCTTAAAGTGGAGATTCACCCAAAAAATCAATTATTAACATTACATTCAGCCGAGTTGTCCTAATGACAATTGGCTGTTTTTTTTTCCGTACATACCGTATTTTCACCGCCGCTTCCGGGTATGCCTGTCGGATCTAACACAGATGCCGTCGTATCTTGTTTGGTGGATACCAAAACAAAGATACAACGCAGGAAATTTGAAATTACGCGACGTATCAACAGATACGCCGGCGTAATTTGTTTGAGGATCTGCCCCAATAAGTCTACTAGTAATTACAACAACAAAAATTAAAGTAAGAATAATAGAAAAGGTAAAGACAAAAATGGCAAATTCCAATCTAAACAATACTTGTTCATATGCTTACAACTCTGAGCGAATACCGTCCTTAGAAGCAGGATCAGCTGGGAGTCATATCTCTTATCCTACAGAGATTAACCACTTAAGACCTGGACCAAAATGAAGGTAAAGGACCCGGCCAGTTTTTGCGATTCGGCACTGCATCGCTTTGACAATTGCGCGGTCGTGCGACGTGGCTCCCAAAACATAATTGGTGTCCTTTTCCCCCCACAAATAGAGCTTTCTTTTGGTGGTATTTGATCACCTCTGCGGTTTTAAATTTTCGTGCTATAAACAAAAATATAGCGACAATTTTGAAAAAAAACAATATTTTTTTCCTTTTTGTTATAATAAATATCCCCCAAAAATATATAAAAAAAACGTTTTTTTCCTCAGTTTAGGCCGATAGGTATTCTTCTACCTATGTTTGGTAAAAATAAAAAACACTATAAGTGTTTATCGATTGGTTTGCGCAAAATTTATAGTGTTTACAAAATAGGGGATAGTTTTATTGCATTTTCATTAATATTTTTTTTTTTTACTACTAATGGCGGCGATCAACGATTTTTTCCCATGACTGCGACATTATGGCGGACACATTGGACAATTTTGACACATTTTTGGGACAATTGTAATTTTTACAGCAAGAAATGCTATAAAAATGCATTGTTTACTGTGAAAATGACAACTGCAGTTTTGGAGTAAACCACTAGGGGGTGCTGAAGGGGTTAATTGTGACCTAATATGTGTTTCTAACTGGGGGGCGGGGCTGGACGTGTGACGTCATTGATCGTCTTTCCCTATATCAGGGAACACACGATCACACGATCAATGACAGCGCCACAGTGAAGAGCGGGGAAGGTGTGTTTACACACAGCTCTCCTCGTTCTTCAGCTCCGGGGACCGATCGCGAGACTATAGCGGTGATCGGGTCCCGTGCCCCACGGCTGGGCACTTAAAGAGGACGTACAGGTACGTGCTTGTGCCCGGCCGTGCCATTCTGCCGACATATATGTGCTGGAGGCGGTCCTTAAGTGGTTAATGTACCATCACAGTCAGTTCCGGTACAGATTACATCCTCTGCTTCCTTGGACACCGGACTGACTGATATGAACTTTCCGATAGTAGACCCTATGGTTGCTATAAAGCCCGGCAGAGGGTCTCCTCAACCACCACTTTATTTATTTGATGTGGTTATCGTAAAACACAGTCCATTATCAAAAGATTTGGATGTTCATATCAAAGAAGGTGCTTGTCCTAGACACAATGGGCTCTCCGCATTCTCAGGTAATAATATACATAATCATCATGCAAATCGTGATAGTTCAGATTATCGAGGATTTTTTAGACCATCCTCCAAAGGGAGTCTCAGAACTGAACGAAAAAATAAAAAACTAGACGAGCTAGAAGAGGAGGAGCACAATCTAAGAATATACAAAAAAGAGAAGATAGTACTATCAAGATCTATAACTTATCCTCACTTAACCTTACTGTAGTGATATAAATGTATAGTGTAGTCTGGTTAGATAATTGATATTTAGGTGTTAGTATGACATACGACGACTATAAATTATGTTGTTCCGCAGCAACACACCAGGCTCTCCAGAGAGTGCATTTATTTGAATTACTCTGTTGGATTTGGATGTTATTCTGTATTGGAAGTCAAAGTCCCATCTGACTAGATCAGCTCTAGACCTGTGCCATACCCAGAGAATATTCTGATCACTTCTAGACCTGTGCCATATTCATACAGAGAATATACAGAGAATATTCCGACAAGACTCACACCTCCAGAATTATATTCCCTATTCACTGAATAGCTGAGGAATTTGATTGGCCGTCTTTGATCTACGGTTGACCCCAACCAAAGGTTTCTCATGAATGAATACCCCCTCAAGTCTAATTACCATCAATAAATACTTCCTTATGTATGTAAACAATGTACCCGTTGAGGTGAACGGGCCATACCTCACACCTAGGTAGTCTTAGGTAAGATTAACACATCAAAGGGTCTTCAGCTGTTCCTTTGATATGTTAGAATTCAGCTGGCTTGGACGGTTCAACTGAATTCCTGGTCAATATGGTAATGCAATACAATATATTGTGCAATACATATAACATCATATATAAAATACCTACACATATAACACTTATATCGGTAGAATCCATCCTCTTGAGGCAGGGACTTAGTTTCTCTCCCTCGGTTAGGACCAAATAAGTTTGGTCTTTTCAAAAATGTAAAGTTTTAAATAAAAATTTGGTAGCAGGAACCACTAGTAATGAGACCATTTCTCAGTCACAAAACCATAATGATGATGAAGTGTATGATGCAGATGGAATGTTACAGATTTTGGAAGATCTCTGGAAGGAAGGCAATATAGAGAGTCAATCTAAAGGCCCACATATAGAAACTTTTTACCAAGCTGTCTATAAGGATTTTATTTCTCTAGGTCAGGGGTGTCCAAACTTTTTTCAAAGATGGCCAGATTTGATTAAGTGAACATGCGTGAGGGCCGACTATTTTGCCTGACATTCTTTGAACCATTAAAATTATCTTGCCTTTGTGGCTGTGTGTGGTGAAGAGATGAGCTCGGGAGTGGTATGTGGAGATACTGTATAGATTTCTTTTGTGGCCCCAACGAATCCCAGAGCGCTGCTCAGGACTAAGGATGAGCTTGGGCGTGTTATTTGGATATACCGTATTTATGGGCGTATAACACGCACGGTCTTACCATTGCCATGAATGCAGCCTCACCATTGCCCTGAATGCAGCCTTACCATTGCCATGAATGCAGCCTTCCCACTGCAACCAATGCAGCCTCACATGTGCCATAAATGCAGCCTCACATGTGACATGAATGCAGCCTTACCATTGCCATCAGTGCAGCCTGAACGATGACCATCTGCAGGCCTGGGACTTGTTGCTCAACATGAAGATGACCTAGGCCAGGGGTGTCCAAACTTTTTTCAAAGAGGGCCAGATTTGATGAAGTGAGCATGCGTTAGGGCTGACTTTTTTGCGTGACATTCTTAGAACCATTAAAATTCAGCCTAAGTGTGTTTGTCCGAACAACTAATACACGGCCCAACAATAATTCTCTTCCTTTGTGGCTGTGTGTGTTGAAGAGATGAGCTCGGGCGTGTTATTTGAATTTACTGTATAGATTTCTTTTGTGGCCCCAATGAATCCCAGAGCGCTGCTCAGGACTAAGGATGAGTTTGGGCGTTTTATTTGGATATTCTGTATTTATCGGCGGATAACACGCATGGGCTTACCATTGCCATGAATGCAGCCTTACCATTGCAACCAATGCAGCCTCACATGTGCCATGAATGCAGCCTCACATATGCCATGAATGCAGCCTTACCATTGCCATCTGTGCAGCCTGATCAATGCCCGTCTGCAGCCTCGGAGAGCAGAGGGAGGGGGGCGGGACGAGTGCCGACAGATTACAAACAGGAGAATCTCTTGTTTACCCTGTGGCCTCTTTAATACAAAGTCCCCCCTCCTATGATAGACAGAACAGTCGTCCAATGGCATCCCAGGAGACGGGACTTCCAATAGAGATGCTGCTGAGTAAACAGAAGATTTTCTTCATGTAATCTGACGGTGCTCGTCTTGTCCCCTCCAAGGCAGCGCCAATAAATACAGTGTATATCTTTTGTGGCCCTGGGGGCCACAAACAATATATATATCCAAATCCCCAGGGGGGCCATATTAAATTCAACAGGGGGGCCACATTTGGCCCCCGGGCCGGACTTTGGACATGCCTGCTCTAGGTGATAATTAATTGAAATGGAGTTCTCCTAATCTTGATAGAGCCGAGTGTCAGGCACTGAAAGATCTTACGGCCAAAGATATTATAGTAAAGCAGGCGGATAAAGGAGGAAGTCGTGTCGTTCAAGATACATTAGATCATCTTCGGGAAGCCTACCGGCTATTAGCCGAGTTCTGATCCTCTTCCCATGTACCAAGTTTAACTTACTACGTGTTGGTGGATATAGCTTATAATAAGGGGGTTCTTAACTACTTGCCGACCAGCCGCCGCAGTTATACGTAGATCGTCACCTCGCAAATCAGCCACTAGGGGCGTGTGCGCGCCCCCGGAGGAGCTGCGCCCCTGGTCCCGACGTGCGTGATCACCGCCGGGCACACGCGATCGCTCGTTACAGAACGAGGACTGGGAGCTGTGTGTGTAAACACACAGTTCCCGGTCCTGTCAGCGGGGGAAATGCCTGATTGTCTGTTCATACAATGTATGAACAGCGATCTGTCATTTCCCCTACTTAGACCATCCCCCCTTCAGTTAGAACACACCCAGGGAACATGATTAACCCCTTCCCTGCCCCCTAGTGTTAACCCCTTCCCTGCCAGTGACATTTTTTACAGTAATCGATGCATTTTTATAGCACTGATCGCTATAAAAATGCCAATGGTCCCAAAAATGTGTCCAAAGTGTCCGCCAAAAGGTCACAGTACCGATAAAAATCGCTGATCGCCGCCATTACTAGTAAAAAAAAAAAATATTAATAAAAACGCTATGGCCCAGATCCACAAAGAAATTACGCAGGTGTATCTATTGATACGCCGCATAATTTCTAAGATGCCCCGTCGTATCTTTGTTTTGTATCCACAAAACAAGATACGACTGAATGTAGGCTCGATCCGACTGACGTACGTCTTAGTACACCGTCGGATCTTAGGTGCATATTTCCGCTGGCCGCTAGGTGGCGATTCCGTCGATTTCCGCGTCAAGTATGCAAATTAGCTAGATTTTTTAACATCGTTTACGTAAGGCTTTTTTCGGCGTATACCCCTGCTCTATGAGGCGTACGCAATGTTAAGTATGGAAGTCGGGCCAGCGTAGAATTTTCCGTCGTGTACGCCGTTTGCGTAAAACGTTCGCGAATAGGGCTTTGCGTAAATTACGTTCACGTCGTCTAGGCATTGAGCGGGCGTAATTTAATTAAAAAATCCGACGCGATACTGCGCATGCGACGTACGAAAAAAGCGTCATTTACGTGGGGTCAAGCTTGTTTTACATAAAACATGCCCCCCTGTTCATCATTTGAATTCCGCGCCCTTACCCCGGGAGATTTACGATACGCCGCCGTAACTTTAGAGGCAAGTGCTTTGTGAATACAGCACTTGCTCTATTTGTGGGGGAAAAAAAAGGACGCCAATTTTGTTTGGGAGCCACGTCGCACGACCGCGCAATTGTCAGTTAAAGCGACGCAGTGCCGAATCGCAAAAAGTGCTCTGGCCTTTGACCAGCAATATGGTCCGGGGGTTAAGTGGTTTTGTAAGGATGGGAAATTTGCCTTTTTAACATTTGAATATATAATGGAGTTGTTGGATGATTTTCATGGTTTGCCGTCTACAATGACTCAGCAATCTGAAAAGAGTCATAAGACCTGCTGGACCATGACGGCAGAAGGGTACAATGTAACATTCCTTGCTTCGGAGCACTCCTATAGGCTAGAGGGAGGTCACATGACACTTCAGTATGTAATTTAGTGGGAGTGATCAGGAACCACCGTACAGGACGTGGAAACGTGTCCATGCTGCTCGTCTATCAGGTAGAACATTGCTGATTTAGAATGGAATTTCTACCATACAGTGTATAGAGAGAGGCCGATGTTCGGGAAGACCCATTTTATACATATAATGTTACTATGTTGTAGGGAACAAACCAAGATATTTGGGGGTCACCAGAGCTGGAAGCTGCTCTCATCAACTTGTATGTAGCTGCTAAAGCTTCAGCGGAAGGAACTAGAACACCCAGCATGTCTCTAGTCAAGAGAGAGGGTGAAGAACTACACATCTAAGCATGCCCTGGTGTTGCAAAATCCTAACCTTTGCAGTGTTAGAGAGATTTCAATGTTTTGAGGGGTGGGACTACAAACCTCAGCATGCCTTGGTAGGGGGGAGGAGTGCAAGTTTTAGTTGTGTAGTACAAGAAGTCCCTGCATGTTCTGGGGTGGGACTACAAACCTCAGCATGCCTTGGTAGGGGGGAGGAGTGCAAGTTTTAGTTGGTTAGTACGAGAAATCCCTGCATGTCCTGGGGTGGGACTACAAACCTCAGCATGCCTTGGTGGGGGGTGCAAGTTTTAGTTGTGTAGTACAAGAAATCCATGCATGTTCCGGGGTGGGACTACAAACCTCAGCATGCCCCCTGGTGTAAGTTTTAGTTGTGTAGTACGAGAAATCCCTGCATGTCCTGGGGTGGGGCTACAAACCTCAGCATGCCTTGGTAGGGGGGGGGGGGGAGTGCAAGTTTTAGTTGTGTAGTACGAGAAATCCCTGCATATCCTGGGGTGGGACTACAAACCTCAGCATGCCTTGGTAGGGGGGGGGGGGGAGTGCAAGTTTTAGTTGTGTAGTACAAGAAGTCCCTGCATGACCTGGGGTGGGACTACAAACTTCAGCATGCCTTGGTGGGGGGGGGGGGGGGTACAAGTTTTAGTTGTGTAGTACGAGAAATCCCTGCATGTTCTGGGGTGGGACTACAAACCTCAGCATGCCTTGGTAGGGGGGGGGGGTGCAAGTTTTAGTTGTGTAGTACGAGAAATCCCTGCATGTCCTGGGGTGGGACTACAAACCTCAGCATGCCTTGGTAGGGGGGGGGGGGAGTGCAAGTTTTAGTTGTGTAGTGCTAGAAATTCCTGCATGTCCTGGGGTGGGACTACAAATCTCAGCATGCCTTGGTAGGGGGGGGGTGCAAGTTTTAGTTGTGTAGTGCTAGAAAGGTGGGACTACAAAGATCAGCATGCTGTGGCAGAATTACAACTCTCATTTTCTGTAGTGCTAGAGATCCCTCCATGTCTTGGAGACATGGGACAACAAAGCTCAGCATGCCTTGGAAAGAGGACTACAAGTTTCAGCTTGTGCAGTGCTAGAAATCCTTGCATGGCCTGGGAATAGAGCTTTAGATCTCATCTTGACAACTGCAGGTCCTAATTTGTACGGTGCTGGCAGGGCTGGACTGGGGCAAAAATTTGGCCCTGGACTTCATCCAGACTGCCCCACTTTGACAGGTCTCTCCCATGGCGGTCAGACAACTCCCGCACCCTCCCCCCCCCGGCCACCCAAGCCCCCTCTCCCCCTTCACTAGCCACTCGTCGTTCTATTTATTAGAGTAGAACGGTGGTACTGGTACTTTTATAGGCAGTACCAGTGGGGAAGCTAGACATTATTTCACCCGGGGCAAAATAATTAGTTCGGTGCCCCACTTATGGGACAAGATTAGGTAGATGTGAGAAACTCCCAGGCCATAGCGGTTGAGTCAGCTGTCTGTCCCCTCCCCCGTGCTCCTTCTGGTTCCCCCCCATGCTCCTCTGGTCCTCCCCCTGCATCTTTGTCCCCCCCAGGTCAGCGCTGCGGGAGGGAGAGGAGGTGAGCACTGCGGGGAGGGAGAGACAGAGGGGCAAAGGGGGCGGCGGTCCACTGTCGCTGAAGCCAGCCCACTGAGCCATCGGCCCACCGGGGAACTCCCTGTAGCCCCAATGGCCAGTCCATCCCTGGGTGCTAGAGATTCCTGCATGTCCTGGGAGTGGAACTACCAATTTTAGCATACATTGACAGGCGGAATATATGTTATGGGGGTGGGACTACTAACCTCATCATGCATTGTTGAGTAGCCTCAGCTTGTAGTCCACTCAGCATGGAACTAAAAACTCAAATCTGCCTTTGTTGGGGATTACAAACTCCAGCATGCCTTCGTAGGAGGACTACATGTGTTTTGGGCACTAACAATCTCAGCATGCTTGGTCGGGGGGGGGGGGGGGTATAATGCCGCGTACACACGATCGGAAATTCCGACAAGAAAACCGTGGCTCAAACTTTTGTCGCGCACACGGTCACACAAATCTTGTCAAAAATTCTGAACGCCAAAAACATGGTGACGTACGACAAGTCGAGTTCAATGAAGTTCAATAGGCAGTTTGGCTCTTCTGCTAGATTCCGAGCATGCGTGGATTCCTGTGCGTCGGAATTGCATACAGACTAGCAGATTTTCCGATAGGAACTTTCTCTATCGGGAAAAATAGAGAACCAGCTCTCAATCTTTTGTTGGTGGAAATTCCGACAGCAAAAGTCAGTTAGAGCCTACACACACACACAATCGGAATTTCCGACCAAAAGCTCACGTCAGACTTTTTTTGACGGAATTTCCGATCGTGTGTACGCGGCATAAGTGTCACTTTTTGCAGTGCCAGAAATATCTGCTTGTCCTGAGGCTGGAACATCAAACCCCACCATTGGTTGGGGCGACTAAAGTTTCCACTTGACTTGTAGTCTAGTTACCCGCTTTGTAAGTTGAAAGCCTGTTGGTACCATATTTTTGGTGATGAAAGTCACAAGTGCCAACATGCAGGGCCGTCTTTAAGGCAGGGCAAAAGGGGAAGCTGCCCTGGGCCCTGTCACTGTTGTGGGGCCCAAAGCAGCTGCCTCATACTTGCCAACTATCCCAGTTTAAATTCCCATGAAGTTTTAGTCCTGTGCTGTGTCCCGATATCTCAGTGTTAAGTGGTAGTACTAATGCTGCCCAGCTCTGTCCTATTGTTGTGTACAGATGACTCACCTGCAGACCCTGTGTTTACATGTAAATAGCGGCAGCATTCATATGTAAATACAGGTGGCATTCATATGTATAGCATGCACCTCTGCAGTGGAGAGATGATGTCCTGTAACCTCTAGCAACCAATCAGTGAGCGGTATTACTGTACAGTAATCTCTAGCAACCAATCAACAAGAAATCATGTGCTGTAACCTCTAGCAACTAATCAGTGAGCCGTAATGTGTGCTGTAACCTCTAGCAACCAGTTAGTAAACAGTAATGATATGCTGTAACCTCTGGAACCAATCACAATCACTGCCTGATGTGATACAGTAATATGATACTTATTGTATTGTCTCAGAGCAGGTGGAGATCAAAATTGCATGGGGGGGGGGGGGTCCAAGAATTTTTCTCAAATCGCCTTTCAGGACAACCTTGGAGAGAGCGCAGCTCCACCTCCTCAATAGGAAACACACCCAGGCTTTAAATCCCTCCTCTTCCACCATGGCTTCAGTTATTGTGTTTTCTCCGCCATGGTGGAAGCAACAGGCTGGAGCCAGGGAGATGCGCTTCTCTCCAAGGTTGGAGGAGGTCAGGCTTTTCCCTCAATGGTGGCAGTTGGTTTGCCGTTTTTATATGGACCATCCCAGCTCCCCCCTTTTTACCTTGCAGAGGGGGTGTTCCGGAGTCCCTAGTCTTGCCTGCTCACGGGAGCAAAGCGACCCACAGGAGGCTCAGCGTCCATGCACCCGGAATCCGCATGTTATGGCTCTGGTGGTTGGGCGGGTGCCGCATGTCGGTTCAGGGTCACGGCCAGCGGGTGACGTCACGCCGGCGACGCTGTTTCCTGTGGAGGCGGGGCGCGGCGCTTGTGGCTCCAAGCTTTTGGAACGCAGGGACTAGGGGGCAGGTCCTCCGAACGGCACTTCCGTTTCCAGAATGGACACGATTCATTCCATAACAAAGCTGTTATCTCCAGACTGCTTCATGGCATCCCTGGATAGGAGAGACGCCTATCTGCATGTACCGATAGCGCTGGCTTCCCATTGGTTTCTTCGACTGGCCATCAATCTAGGGACTTCAGTCTGGCATCTCCAGTTCAGGGCCCTGCAGTTCGGGCTTTCATCTTCCCCCAGGATTTTTACAAAAGTAATGGCGGAAGCCCTGGAACCTCTGAAACTGAGGGGGATCTCGGTCGTTCCATATCTGGAGGACCTATTGTTCTTTGCGGATTCCAGAGATCAGGTTGTGACAAACCTTCAAATGTCAGACTCATCTGAAGAGCCTAGGTTGGTTGTTAAATCTGGAGAAGTCAAATCTAGATCCTACACAGGAGATGAGGTTTCTGAGCTAGACCTTAAATTCTGTATTCCAAAACGTGTTCCTTCCTCAGGAAAATATCTTTTCAGCAGTGAGTCAGATTCAGACGAATCTCTCGGTTTCAGTCAGATCAGCCATGTCAGTGTTGGGCCTTCTCACGGCTACAATCCCAGCAGTCCAGTGGGCAAGATTACATTCCAGACCTCTCCAGATAAACATTCTATAGGTTTGATCGCACCAGAAGTCGCTGGAAAAGCACCTCAAACTATCATCGAAGGTGAAATGAGCACTCTGGTGGTGGAGGCACTCACCCAATCTGACAAAGGGTCTCTCATGGGTCTTTGGATATGGGGGTCCTCTCCGATCCCATGGACAAGAGAATGGATTCTCTTTTTAAAAAATCCTGGGACTCCTCTCAGGGTAATCTTAAACCCGCTATGGCAGCCATGGTGGTGGCTCGCAATTTGGAATATTGGCTTACTCAAGTAAAGGCACATATTGAAGCGGGTACAACAAAGGAGACTATTCTCTCCTCTTTTCCCATGCTGCTAAAGGGTGTGGCTTATCTGGCAGACGCCTCAGCGGAATCAGTGCATATGTCCGCAAGATCGGCAGCACTGTGTAACTCGGCTAGAAGAGCCTTGTGGCTTAGAACGTGGCAGGGGGGCAGTGCTTCCAAAGTAAAGCTCTGTGGTATTCCTCTCACAGGGGACTTATTGTTTGGTCCTGGTTTGGAGGCCGTCTTGGATCGGACTGCCGACAAAAAGAAGGCATTTCCCATCAAAAAAAAGTTTGGGGAACAAACAAAAAAAGTTTAGATTTCGAAGGAAATCGGAAGCCCCTAAGACAGGTCTCCAGAAGAAAGGTTGGGGACAGAAGGGGAAGGGCCGAGAGGGTGTGATTTTTCGCCCTCCTGAACAGCCCAAAACGACCCAGTGACAGGGTAACAGTGGGAGGAAGGTTGGGGGCCTTTCTCCCACAGTGGGAGATGATCACCTTCAACCAATTCATCTTGGGAATCATCAGAAGGGGCTACAGGCTGGATTTTTTAAATTCCCCCCTTCTTGGACTGTTGGTTACCAACTTGCCGAGGTGTGTGGAAAAATCTTTGGCCCTCCTTTCCTCTCTGCTGGAGTTGGAATAACAGGAGGTGGTTGTACAGGTCCCAACCCCAGAGATAGGCAGAGGCTTTTGTTCCCACATTTTTGTGGTTCGCAAACCCTCGGGAAAATTCAAGTTCTAAACCTGAAGCCCCTGAATGTTTCCGTCAGGTACATGAGATTTCGAATGGACTCAATCTATTCGGTAAAAGCTCTTCTTCCACCAAACTGCTTTATGGCTTCAATCGATTTGAAAGACACGTACCTACACATCCCCATAGCGGAGGACCATCAGAGGTTCCCAAGGCTAGCAGTAAAGACCGGGGAAGAGGTACTACACCTGCAATTCAGAGCTCTCCCTTTCGGCCTATCATCTTCCCCCCGCATCTTCACCAAGGTGATGACGGAGGTTTTGGCTTTCCTGTGACTCAGGGGAATCTCAATAGTCGCATACCTGGATGACCTGCTCTTGTTCGCCCCTTCCCCAGAGCGGCTGAACCGGGATCTGCGGGTAGCAAGGGACATCCTGGAAAAATTTAGGATGTCTCATAAACCTAGAAAAATCCAACCTGGTTCCGTCCCAAAAGGTGTCCTTCCTGGGATACATATTGGATTCAACAGGGCAAAGGGGTTTTCTTCCTCCAGAGAAGGTCCAGAAGGTAGACAAAGCCATCTTGTTTCTTCAGGGCAGCGGCCAGGTCTCAGTAAGAAAGGCTATGTCAGCCCTGGGGCTATTGACCTCCACACTTCCAGCAGTTCAGTGGGCGGGGCTACATTTTCGTCCTCTCCAACTTTTCATTTTGAGGGTTTGGGACCACAGTCAGGGGTCAATGTATTCCCTGATCTCGGTCCCAGGACAGGTCAAACGGTCCCTCTGGTGGTGGAGCAAATTTGTCCCAGTGTCTGGAGTGGATTCTGCCAGTATCCAAGACGGTCACAACCGATGCCAGCGGCACAGGTTGGGGAGCACACTTGGGTCCCAGGTGGGTACCTGGGAGACAAGGGATGCAGAGAAGTCCTCCAATTGGAGGGAGCTGAGGGCAGTAGCTTTGGCACTCATCTCGTTTCAGAGAGAACTTCAAGGGCACCACATGCGAGTTCGCTCAGACAATTCCCCAGCAGTGGCCTACATCAACAAGCAGGGGGGTACAAAGTGCAGCTCCCTCTGGCTACTGGTGGAAGCCATTCTCAAATGGGCCAAGCACAATGTCCTGTCCCTATCAGCATTACATCTAAAAGGGGACCAGAACTTGATAGCGGACTTCCTCAGCAGAACAGGAGGTCTTTAGTATGATAGTCCAGAGGTGGGGAGTACCTTGTGTGGACCTATTTGCCTCAAAACAAAACACCAAAGTAGATCTCTTCTTTTCCCTAAGCAGGTGGGACGGAGCATTGGGGATAGATGCACTGGCACAGAAGTGGAAATTTTCCAGGTGTTATGCTTTTCCCCCTCCGGTGTTAATCCCTGCAGTTCTGAGGACGTTTCAGCAGGAGAACACAATCCTCATTTTGATTGCCCCACATTGGCCCAGGAGACCATGGTTCTCAATCTTAAGAAACCTGGCCATAGAACCCCTTGGATTCTACCGGTTCGGGACAACCTTCTCACTCAAGGTCCAGTCTGCTGCCCTCACATGGACAGGTGGAACCTTGCGGCCTGGTTTCTGAGGAGGAGTTGCTGAGGGGCAAGGGTTTCTCTGATCGCCTTGTTGCGACCCTTTTAAGCTGTAGAAAAAGAGAAACACATACCATTTATCATAAGGTATGGAAACGTTTTAATACCTGGTGCTCAGAAAGCTCCTTTAGTGTACACAGTTTTGTAGCAGTACTAGAGTTCCTGCAGTCTGGGGCAGACAAGGGGTTAGCTCTTAGCACCATGAAGGGTGTCAGCTTTGAGCGTTTATTTGGAGAAGAATCTAGCGATGGATCCTTGGATAGTAAGGTTTTTTAAGGCCTTAAATAGGCAGAGGCCAGTTGTAGTCGCCTCGTTCCCAGTGTGGGATCTTTCCTTAGTTTTGCAGGCCCTTACAGGAGAACCTTTTGAACCATTGGTGTCCTGCACCTCAAAGTTAATCACCCTCAAAACTGCGTTTTGGTTGCGATTACTACGGCTAGACGAGTAAGCAAACTCGAAACCCTCTCGATTAGGGCTCCCTTTTTTCAGGTCTTTCCGGATCGGGTGGTTTTTAAGACAGATCCAGCCTTTTTGTCAAAGGTGGCCTCGAAGTTTCACAGAGGCCAGGAGATTAGTTTACCTACTTTTTGTTCGAACCCGGTGAGGGAACAAGAACGTACCTTTCATAATTTGGACGTTAGAAGGTGTGTCCTTCAGTATTTAGAGAGCACTAAAGAATTTAGGAAGTCAGATTCCCTTTTTGTTTTGTTTTCAGGAGCTAGGAAGGGTTCCAGAGCTTCCAGACGTACTATAGCCAGCTGGTTGAAAGCAGTCAAGCTTATGTGATAGGGGGATTAGAACCTCCAGAAGGGATCAGGGCACATTCTACCAGAGCAGTGGCAACTTCGCAGGCAGAATGGGCTGGTGCCTCTCCAGAGCAGATCTGCAGGGCGGCAACGTGGTCCAGCTTTGCAACATTTAACACTATAGATTGGACCTGCTGTCAGCACAGGACCAGGCTTTCGGTCATGCTACAGGCAGTGGTCCCAAGGTAAGGTGATTGCTTATCCTCTCTAAGGTGCCTGTCCTGAAAGACGATCTAGGGAAAAATGGAGTTACTTACCGGTAACATCCTTTTCCAGGAGTCTTTCAGGACAGCACCAGTACCCACCCAGGTATCGAATATTGGAGGACTCATCACATAAGACCGTCAGGTAAGATGGAAAGTTTGTGTATGACGTATTCTTGTGTCTCCCCAGTTGGCCGGAGGTACTCTTGAAGAACTGATGGGCCAGTGGGAGGATGAGGCTTTAAACTTCTAAAGGAAGGCAGTGTTTCCTGAATGGGGAGGAGCCGGGATCTCTCTAAGGTGCCTGTCCTGAAAGACTCCTGGAAAAGGACGTTACTGGTAAGTAACTCCATTTTTTTTACTAGTAATGGCAGCGATCTTTTTTCGGTACTGCGACATTATGGCGGACACTTCGGACACTTTTGACACATTTTTGGGACCATTGGCATTTTTATAGCGATCAGTGCAATAAAAATGCATTGATTACTATAAAAATGACACTGGCAGTGAAGGGGAAGGGGTTAAGCATGTTCCCTGAGTGTGTTCTAACTGTAGGGGAAGTGGACTGACATGGGGAAATGACAAATCGCTGTTCGTCTGTTCATACAATGTATGGTCAGGCATTTCTCCCCCTGACAGGATCGGGAGCTGTGTGTTTACACACACACAGCTCCCAGGCCTCGCTCTGTAACGAGCAATTGTGCGTGCCCGGCGGCGATCGCGACCGACGGGCACGGGAGTCAGGGCAGAGCGGGGGGCGTGCGCGCCCCTATTGGCTGCTGGGCGAGGCGACATATAGCTACGTGCTCTCGCCCAGCAGAGCCAACCTGCCGCCGTAAAACTGCGGTGGCTGGTCGGCAAGCAGTGTGCTTGCACGCAGAAGCGAACGCATACGCAAGTCCCGCCCAGATATGAAAGCGGTGTTCAAACCACACATGTGAGGTGTTGCCACAAACGTTAGAGCGAGAGCAATAATTCTAGCCCTAGACCTCCTCTGTAACTCAAAACATGTAACCAGAAAAACAATTTAAAGCGTCACCTATGGGGATTTTTAAGTACCAAAGTTTGGCGCCATTCTACGAGTGTGTGCAGTTTTGAAGTGTGACATGTTAGGTATCAATTTACTTGGCGTAACTTCATCTTTCACACAATGCAAAATGAATTAAGGCTTACTTTACGTTTTTTTTTTTTTAAAGCATTTCCCCAAAAAAATACGCGTTTGAAAAATTGCTGTGCAAATACCGTGCGAGATAAAAAGTTGCAATGACCGCCATTGTATTCTCTGGGCTGTCCCTGCTAAAAAAAAAAAAAACATATATGTTTGGGCAGGGCTCGACAAAACCCAGGTGCCAGGTCGCAATGGCGACTGGAAATGGAGTCCTGGTGCCTGGGCGCAGCAGCTGTAGGTATTTGGACTTCAGCCTGGGGCTAGCCAAAATTGAGGCCGTCACTTTTTACGAATCAGCGCCCTCTGGTAGACTGTGCTGTGACGATCGCAGCTTGCTCTGGCTGCCTGCCAACTTCCGACATCATCTTCCCAGTTTGACAGCTAGGCAGGCATGTACTGCCCCCCCACCCCCCCCAGCGCTCACCGCTCTCGGGCTTAGTTAAGCAGCACTTCTGGGCCGGCGCAACCACCAGGCGGACCAAGCGGCCGCTTGGGGCGGGCAGGTCGGCAGCCTGGGATGGGGCGGAAAAATTACCTTTTTTTTTTAATTTCTTTTTTTTAATACTTTATTGTCCGGAGTTGCCGCCGCCCGGTGTCCCGCTCCGGTGTGCTAATGCGCCGCAGCGCCTGGCAGCTGCTGTCACTGGATGTGGCCCGGGCGCAGCAGATTTGGATCAGGAAAAACAAAACAATAGATGCTGCATACCAGAGATTTTTGACAGCAGAAACACAACATTGGCAAAATGTTGTAAAGAGGCTTGTAGCCATTGTAACATAACTTGGTCGCCAGTGCTTGGCTTTTAGAGGTAGCAATGACACATTACATAGTGAAAATAATGGAACTGGTAGAAATGCTTGCCACATTTGATACGGTTATGCAGGAACATCTGAAGCGTATCAAAAATAAGGAAATTGTACATCATTATTTGGGGAAGGACATTCAAAATGAACTAATCGGCCTTATAGCCAAAGAAATAACTAAACAAATACAGCACTCACTGAAAGCTGCAAAGTATTATTCTATAATACTTGATTGCACCCCAGACATTTCACATATTGAACAAATGACTATAATTGTTCGATTTGTGTCCATCAAAGAAGGGGGGTCCCCTACTGCTGAACCAGAGGTCTGTATAGAAGAAAGATTTCTTGGCTTTATCAAAATCCAAAGCTCAACTGGAGAAGGTCTGACCAAGGCAATTTTGACAGAACTTAAAAAACAAAATATTCCACTTCGTGATATGAGAGGACAAGGCTATGATAATGGTTCCAACATGAAGGGCAAACACCAGGGTGTTCAGAAGAGGATCCTTGATTTAAACTCGCGGGCCTTTTATGTTCCCTGCAGTGCGCATACATTAAATCTTGTGGTGAATGATGCGGCCATGTCATGTAGGGATGGAGCGACATTCTTTTCTGTTGTGCAAAAAATATATGTTTTTTTGTCGGGATCTATCTACACTTTGTTGGAATGTCTTGAAGAAGTACATTGGAATACTAACAGTTAAACCTTTGTCTGATACCAGATGGTCTTCAAGAATAGATGCTGTTCGGCCATTTCGGTTCCAGGTTGGAGAAATCTATGATGCCTTGACAAGTATTTCTAAGGATAGCTCGCACACAGCAATGGCACAATCTGAGGCGGAATCCCTTGCAAAAGAGCTAAATAACTACAAATGTTATGTTTCATTGTATTGTGGTACAACATTCTAAAGAGAATTAACTTTGTCAGCAAGCTGCTTCAAAGCAAAAGCATGTACCTTTCCAGATGTGATCGATATTTTGGAATCTACAACAACCTTTTTAAAAGAATATCGATCAGATCAAGGATTTGAAGATTTGCTGGATGAGGCTAAAGAGCTAGCCACAGAAATGGAAATTGAGCCTGTTTTCCTGCATTACTGCGGCAAATAAAGAAAAAGAGGAGGTTTTGTTATGAAGGTGAAGATGAACCGATTGACGATCCTGCAAAAATTTTTAAAGTTGAGTGCTTCTTTAGTATTTTGGATGTTTGTTTTAATTCTCTTGATGAGAGATTTGAGCAAATCAAGCATCACAGCAAGCACTTTCAGTTTCTTTATAATGGTGTCCGTTTATGAAGCAGTGAAATCTATTCACTGCTTCTTTCTCCGGCATTCACGGTGAAGATTCTTCTCCCCTGTGTGCCAAGTTTATGAAGCGGAGAAGATAGCTTCACCCTTGGAGGAGTGAAGTGATCTTCCAACGCTTCAAACAGTGGAGAACGGACCAGAAATTCACAGAAATACGGAGATGTCAGTTTATTGAGCAGTGATAAATTATCACCGCTCAGTTCACTGAAAGACACGTGGTTAATGTAATTAAAATAACGAGTCCCCCTGCATAATATATAAGGGCCTGATCCACAAAAGGGATACGCTGTTGTATCCCTGTTTCTATCTATGGAACTGATCCACAGAATCAGTTTCTCATAGATAGGCAGAAGATCCGACATCTGTAAGGGACTTACACTGTCGGATCTTAGGATGCAGTACCACAGCCGCCGCTGGGGGCATTTCTCGTCGAAATCCAGCGTCGGGTATGCAAATTAGCACTTACGGAGATCCACAAAGCTTTTACGCTTCGTTTTTTCTCCATAAGTATTAGTTTGCCGTCGCAAAATTAGGGCTGCTTTTACAAAGTGTAAACTGTTTACACCTTGTAAAAGTAGATCCTTCTATCCCGCGTCGCTGTCATTTAAAAAAAAAAAAAAAAAAATTTCCTGCCGCAACTTTTTTTTTTTTACGCCCGTCGCGATTCTCAAAACCTGGCGCAACGTAAATCCGCGCAAAGCACGTCGGGAAAATAACATCGGGAGCATGCACAGTACGTCCGGCGCGGGAGCGCGCCTAATTTAAATGGGACTCGCCCCATTAGATTAGGCACGCCTTGCGCCGGACGGATTTAAGTTACACCGCTGAAAATTTCTAGGTAAGTGCTTTGTGGATCAGGCACTTAGGTAGAGATTTTGCGGCGGTGTAACTTAAATGACAAAAGTTAAGTTACGGCAGTTTTTTGTGGATCAGGCCCTATATATACACACACACACACACACATTATATATATGTACATGTATACATTATATATATTTATGCATATATATGTATACACATAAAAATTACAGGGGGACATGGTTACAGTGTTGGGGGGTCTGAACGAGGTAGAAGGAAGTTAAAAATCTTCCTCCTCAGAACCCCCGGGATTTCCTCTTTACTCCCCGCTTCACCAGCTCTGAGATGGTGAATCGGGGAGAGAAAGGCATGGAGCAACGCATTTGGGGGAGGGGCCGCATGACAGGGAGGGACCGGCGTGACGATTGGCCAGGGGGAAGTAGGGGATGGGCTGGCTTGGCAGAGGGGCGGGGTCGGCAGAAGGTTCTGGCGTGGAGGAAGTGACGTGGGTCACTCCTCCATTTTACAGCCAGGAAGAAGCTTGTTAGAGATGGCGGCGGTGGCGGAGTTAATTGCGCAGTTGCGCGCTGCGGCGGCCGCCGAAGGGGCAAATTGGGTGAGAGAACATGTAGCAGCAGCATTGGAGGCTCCGACCGCGGCACCCGCCGAGGGGGGGGAACGCGCCACGCGCTAGGCGGTCGAAACCGCCGGAGCGGTACAGTCCGGGGCCTTCCCCAGGCACAGACCGGCACACACGGAGACCCGCCAGGGGCCCTCCGGCTCCATCCCCGCAGCGGTCAACAGCCAGGCCCTCGGGGGGGGGGGGGGGGGGCGGGAGGAATCCGCGTCGCGGACGTTGCGCCGCAGTGGGGGGGTCAGACAGCCCGCCCGGACAGCGCGGTCGGGACTGCAGGAGACGGTCGTGGCAGTCGTGCGACCCAGCGAGTGGAGTCCAGCCAGCGGGCCCGGGGCCACTCTCCCGTGGCGGCCAGGGGCCCGGCAGCGATAGGAGGGAGTTCGGAGCGGAGTGTGGGGGCGACGAGGAGTGAGGGACGTGGACGGGGAGCGGAGGCCCGGGCCAGCGGGCGCTCACGGAGTCCATCTGCGGAGGTCGCAAGCAGGTCTGGTGTTCCGGCACAGAGGGGTCGAAGTTCAGCGCAACACAGGCCGTCTACAGCAGCGTCACGACAGTCCGAGGTCCGGCAGAGAGACGTTTCGCCAGCACGGAGTGAGGACCGGTCCGAAGGGGAGCTGTCCGGGTCAGAGAGCGATGATGGTCCGGGACAACGAGCAGCGGTGGATTCCATTCCGGCGGCGCGTGGACCTAGTCCAAGGCAGCCTGGTAAGTCACATTCTACTTCTGTTTGTAGCTTATTGCTGGATTTGTTAGTGCAGAGTGGTGCGGGGGGGGCTCTGGGAAAGACGGGGCTCAGGAGACAATGGGGGGTGCCACGGGCGGGGCAGTGCCAGGGGGTGAGGCTCAGGATCTATGGGCCGGGTTGCGGGACTTGGTTAGAAGGTTCGAACCAGGGGCTGTCAGCACGCCCTCTCCAGCGGTGGCGTGGTCCCCGCTGGGGGGGGTCCGTTCAGGCGGAAGGTGTTCAGGCAGCAGTGTCGGTGGTGCAGGAGGGCTTGAGCGCGGGGGCGGCGTCGGCAAGTGGAGCGGCGGTTACAAGTGGTTCGGGGTCGGTGGCGCCGGTGGTTGCGCCGGAGGCGGTGAGTGATAAGAGGGATGTCGTCAGGTTGGCAGATGCCGTGCAGAGCGAAATGTACATTTGCTTTGAGGCTACGTTGGGGGCTCATCTGAAGCCGGAAGTTAGGGAAAATATTTGGAAGGGGGAGTATGTGGAGATTTTCACGTTGCTTCCCCCCGAGAAATTTAATCTAACCAGGTTGAAGCCGGAATTGAACAAGAAGGAAGACGAGGAACGACGGCGGTATCGCCTGATCCCCCGTACGTTCACCAATTGGCTACAGGCGTTTGCGATCCTGGCCTGCGTGGTGGGGGAGAAGGCTCCGGAACACTGTTCGGGTTTATTTATCTACTTGGAGGCTATCCGGTCGGCGCACCAGATGTATGGCGGTACGGCGTGGTTGCAGTATGATGAACAGTTCCGTCAACGGATGGCTTTCCGACCGATGCTGCGCTGGAACCAGAAGGACATTAACCTGTGGATGACGTTGATGACAGCGGCGCGGGCCCCACAACAGTTTTTTCAGGGGGGGTCGGGGGTGCACCTGCCTCAGGACTACCGGCCGGAAAAAGATGGGGCTATTGTTGGCAATTTAATGAAGGGACGTGCAAGTATGGCGCGAACTGCCGATTTAAGCACACTTGTTCAGGGTGCGGAGGCACCCACGCGTTGGCAAAATGCTTCAAGCGGAACAAGGGCCGTCCCGGCGAGTCTGGGGGAAAAGGGGGTGACTCCGGTGCGGGTGGGAAGGATGCTCCCCTTTCTCAATAGATACCCTGACAGGCGCGCGGCAAAGTTGCTGGAGGAGGGCTTTGCCAGCGGTTTTAGGATACCATGTTCTCTTTCAGTTGTCCCCCCGGAAGCAAATAATTTGAGATCGGCGGTGCTGCATTCTTCGGTGGTTTCGGAGAAACTTACCAAAGAAGTGCGTTTGGGTAGGATGGCGGGGCCGTTTGCGACGGCCCCGGTTGATGACTTGGTCGTGTCCCCGCTGGGGGTGGTCCCCAAGAAGGAGCCGGGCAAGTTCCGGTTGATACACCATTTATCTTTCCCAAAGGGTGGCTCGGTCAACGATGCCATTGCGCCGGAGGATTGCACGGTGTCTTATACGTCATTTGACGCAGCGGTCTCGTGGGTGCGCAAGTGCGGCCGGGGAGCTCTCATGGCGAAGGCTGACGTGGAATCGGCTTTTCGGTTATTGCCAGTTCATCCGGACAGCTTTCGGTTATTGGGATGCAGCTGGGATGGGGCATACTATGTGGATCGTTGTTTGCCCATGGGTTGCTCCATCTCTTGCGCGCTGTTCGAGACGTTCAGTTCCTTTCTGGAGTGGGTGGTGCGAGATGTCTCAGGGCTCAGTTCCGTCATCCACTACCTGGATGACTTCTTGTGCGTTGGCCCGCCTGGGGCGAACACGTGCGCGGTGCTGTTAGGCACGCTGCAGTACGTGGCTTATCGGTTCGGGGTTCCCCTGGCGCCGGAGAAGACGGAAGGCCCCACTACCTCCATCGTTTTCTTGGGTACCGTGCTGGACTTGAGGAAGATGGAGTGTCGATTACCGGAGGATAAGCTGGAGGCATTGAAGGCGGAAGTTCGAGGGACCATTGGGCTGCGGAAGATTCAGCTGCGCAGTATGCAGTCGCTGCTGGGTAAGTTGAACTTCGCTTGCAGGATTATGCCCATGGGGAGGGTGTTTTGCCGCCGGTTGTCGGGAGCGACGGCTGGCGTGCGGAAGCCTAAGCACTTTGTTACCCTTACTGGGGAGCACAGAGCCGACTTGAGGGTCTGGCACGAGTTTCTGAGTTCCTTTAATGGCCGTGCGTTGTGGATGTCCGGGCCTGTGAGCAACTTTGACTTGGAGTTGTTTACGGACGCCGCAGGCTCTACAGGGTATGGAGCGTTTTGTCGAGGCAGGTGGAGCGCCGAGGCTTGGCCGAGGCAGTGGCAGGAGGCGGGATTCTTGAAGAATCTGGTGCTCCTGGAGCTCTTCCCGATTGTGGTGGCACTGGAGCTGTGGGGTGAGACGCTGCGGAATTCGAAAGTGCGCTTCAATTGCGATAACCTGGGGGTGGTGCAGGTAGTGAATCGTATGTCGGCGGGATCCCCGCCGGTGGTTAGTTTGCTGCGCCATTTGGTGCTACGTTGCTTGCACTTAAATGTCTACATGTATGCTGTACACCTACCGGGGGTCGAGAACACCTTGGCTGACGCTTTGTCTCGTTTTCAGTGGGACAGGTTCCGGGAGTTGGCACCAGCGGCGGAGCAACACGGAGTCCCCTGTCCCGCTTGGATGTGGGACATTGTTTTCACAGCGCAGCAGGGTGGATCCAGCGGTCGGTGAGCACGGCGACATGGTCAGCTTACTCCAAGGTATGGCGAGAGTGGGTGGAGCTGGCGTTGGGACTGGGTATCTCCCCGGTCGGGCAAGATGCGGGCATCGCTGTCCTCTATTTTCTCACGTTGAAGATGGAGCAGGGGGTGTCGGTGTCAGCGATTGATCGGGTGTTGGCAGGTTTGACTTTTTTCTTTAAGTGGCACGGGGTGACGGATTGCACAAAGGAATTTTGGGTGAGGCAGACGGTGAAAGGGTACAGGAAGGGCAGGAAGGCGGCAGATCGACCGCCGGCCGGTGTCGTTTGGGATGCTTCAGAACCTCTTTCTGCGCTTACCGGCGGTGTGTTCAACGGCATACGAGTGTGCACTTTTCAAGGCCGCCTTTGCACTGGCCTTTTTCGGAGCGCTAAGGGTGAGTGAACTAGTCAGTTCCTCGCGAGGGGTGTAGGGTGGTTTGTTGGTTCAGGATGTGGAACTATCGGGGGGAGGTTTAGGAATCTGGGTGCGTAGGTCTAAGACAGACCAAGGGGGGAAGGGAATGCGGCTCCAGTTGTTCAGGGTCCCTGGAGCGGCAATTTGTCCGGTGCGGGCGGTGGAATCGTTTCGATCCATGCGTCCTGGTTCGGCAGGGTCCTTCTTAATGCATCAGGATGGGTCGGCTTTGTCGAAATTTCAGTTCGTGGCGGTTTTCAGGAGATGTTTGAAAGAGACCGGGTATGACCCGAGAGATTATTCAGCGCATTCGTTCCGGATCGGGGCTGCTACTGAAGCCGCCCGGGCCGGTTTGGCTGCGGATGTGGTTAAAAAGATTGGGCGGTGGGACTCGGAGAGGTTCAGGATCTACATCCGCCCTCATTTGATTCTTGAGTAAGTTTAGGGCAGGGGAGTTTATCAGGGGCAGTTGTTTGTTACACAGTGAAAGTTGGAAAAGGGGATTGCTGTTAGAAGTTTATGTCTGTTTACTTGATGTTTTTCAGGTGGTGAGACTTGCCTTGTATGGATACTAGGCCACTCATACGTGCATTGGGGGGCCAGACAGGTGGATGGTCGGCCAAATGGCAGGCAACTGGGTATCCCTTTTCGAGAAGCCCAGGTCAGGTGGATTGGGTTCCCTGGGTTGGTATGGAGCAGGGTCATGCCGGAGATGCTGAGGTTCGCGCGTTTAGATAGGGCCCCGGACGTCCTGGTACTCCATGCAGGCGGGAACGACATGGGTTCCAGGTCCATGCATCAGTTAATCCGGGACATAAAGTACGATTTTCTTCGGTTGCGCTCTCTGTTTCCGGACATGATTATTGTCTGGTCGGAGATGGTGGGCCGAACAGCGTGGAGGTGGGCCTGGTCTGTGGAGAAGGTCAACAAGGCGCGGCTTAAAGTCAACAAGGAGGTTGGGAGGTTTTTTATGCGCAATGGTGGATTGGTGGTGCGCCATAGGGAGTTGGAAGTCGAAACATGGCGTTTTCTGCGCAGGGACGGGGTCCATCTCAACTAAGTGGGCATCGCCCTATGGGTGCTAGGGCTGCAGGAGGGAATCCAGAGGGCCCTGGGGGTTTGGAGGTGCTCGCAAGGGTAAGGCTTTATCCTTGTGAGCTGTGGCGTGTTTTTGGGTCTCGGTAAGACTAAAAAGTCTGGTAGTTGGGGTAAGATAAAGTTTGTACCCATACGTGGTATGGGAGGTTATGGTGTACCTTTTGGTTGGCGGGTGTTAACCAGGAAGGGGTTAAAGGGTTAAGGTCACTGAGGACGGTTATACTGCCTCCGAGTCGGTGTCTTGCGGCTGAGGCCTAGGTTAGAAGTATTGTCCCAGTGTCCAAGTTCGAGAGGGGTGGTCCTTTTGACCACCAGGGGTTTTGATAGGGTATATATAGTTATTTAAAAGCTATTTAAAACAGTTATTTATGTTAATGTTATTGGTTTAATAAAGAAGGCCGGAAGGCCAATTTTACTCCACAACGTGGTCTTTGGCATTATTGGGGTTAGTGGGGTAGTACATAAAGGGGGGTGGTAACATGGGGGGTTTAAGGGGTTAAGTGGTCACTAGGATCGGTCCTTAACATGTCATGTGAATTCTGACTCAGATCACCAGTGAAGAGCTCAGATCACAGCTTCATAAACTGTCCGTTTCTGTGTCAGTCTATGAGACTTCACTGTGTGAAGAGATAATCGGCAGGAGAACAAATTCAAACACTTCTCCCCCCGATTATCACTGTTTCATAAACTGTTTGTGGGCTGTGATCAGTGGTGATCCTTGGGATCACCGCTCTTCACTGCTTCAGAAACGGACACCAATATCCAGAAACTTACAAATGTACCACATGAAACACTTCTGAAGTATTGTCTGGATTTGCAGAGTGTATTGACTGATGAAAACTCAGAAGATACTGATCTGGATGGAGCACAGTTATGTGAAGAACTCACCATATTGGCTCCTATCTTGAAACCGACAATGACCCCTACACACATTTTAGCATATGCACTTAAAAATGACTTTGCTCCCAATGTCTCCATAGCACTGCGGATATTATTGACATTGCTGATATCTGTTGCATCTGGTGAACAAAGCTTTTCAAAGCTCAAATTAATAAAAAAATTATCTACATTCAACAATGTCACAAGAGAGATTGGTGGGACTTGCAATGATTTCTATTGAAAAAAGAATTGTACAGGACATTGATTTTCAGACTTTGCTTTCTGATTTTGTGAGCGCAAAAGCAAGAAAGGTTAGATTTTTATTAAAATGGAGCTTTGCTTGTGTAGGCAGAAATCCTTGCACCGGCCCTGAGCAGCACGACTGAATGACGTTCCTCGGGAGTCGGCACTGAGAAGCTCATACGATCCGGAAGGAGGGCTCACGGCAGCCACACACAGCTGTGATATAAGCTTCCTCGTCACCCGTTCTTCTGCTATTTCCTTCCCCCGCTCTCCATCCTGTCTGCTGCCACTGAGTCTCTAGATGGAGAGCGGGGGAAGGAAATAGCAGTAGAACGGGTGACGAGGAAGCGTATATCACAGCTGTGTGCGGCTGCCGTGAGCCCTCCTTCCGGATCGTATGAGCTTCTCAGTGCCGACTCCCGAGGAACGTCATTCAGTCGTGCTGCTTAACTAAGCCCGAGAGAGGTGAGCGCTGGGGGGGGACGGGGACAGAGGAGACCAGAGAAGCATGGGGGGGGGGGACAGAGGAGCGGAGGGGACTGAGGAGCGGAGGGGCCAGAGCAGCATGGGGGGGCAGAGGGGACCAGAGCAGCATGGGGGGGGGGGCAGGAGCGGAGGGGACCAGAGCAGCATGGGGGGGAACAGAGGAGCGGATGGGACCAGAGCAGCATGGGGGGGGGGGGGAACAGAGGAGCGGAGGGGACCAGAGCAGCATGGGGGGGCAGAGGGGACCAGAGCAGCATGGGGGGGCAGAGGGGACCAGAGCAGCATGGGGGGGCAGAGGGGACCAGAGCAGCATGGGGGGGGGACAGAGGGGACCAGAGCAGCATGGGGGGGGGACAGAGGAGCGGAGGGGACCAGAGCAGCATGGGGGGGGGGGACAGAGGAGAGGAGGGGACCAGAGCAGCATGGGGGGGAGAACAGAGGAGCGGAGGGGACCAGAGCAGCATGGGGGGGAGAACAGAGGAGCGGAGGGGACCAGAGCCGCATGGGGGGGGGACAGAGGAGCGGAGGGGACCAGAGCAGCATGGGGGGGGAGAACAGAGGAGCGGAGGGGAACAGAGGAGGGGACCAGATCAGAATAGGGGGGGCAGAGGAGCGGAGGGGACCAGAGCCGCATGGGGGGGGAGCGGAGGGGACCAGAGCAGCATGGGGGGGGGAGAACAGAGGAGCGGAGGGGACCAGAGCCGCATGGGGGGGGGGAGCTGGGCAGCTGATTTAAAAACTGGCTCCTAACTTTTTCAGTTGGCTCATAGATTCTAAGCAAATTTGTCAAGCCCTGTGTTTGGGGGTTCTGTGTAATTTCCTAGCAAAAAAAAATATATATGATTGTTACATGTAGGAGCAAAGTGTCAGAATTGGACTGGTTGGCAAGTGGTTAAAAGGAAATGTAACATGATTTACTGAGCAAATGTGTCTGTCTTCATAGCCAACATTATATCATCAGGCCTAGCATACTCTGATAGATTAGTCTAGCAATAAAGGGACATACAAATGAATACATATGTAGCACTACCTCCCCGGGGGAGCTGATGGTTTAGATTTGGGTTTTGCACGTTACCTCTAAGTTCGTTGTCAGGGGAAGAAAGTCTGTAGAGATTGCAATGTCCACACAAGATGTAAACTGTTGGGTTTTATTTTTGCTGCATAAAACTTGTGAAGAAAGTAGAAGGAAAGAAGGGGAAGGTTCAGGTACGCGGTACAGAATGCACACATATTCGCCACTCTTTCCTGAGTGGGTATTGCCCACCCGGATAGACCCCTCTCACATGGCCTAGCAGCCGGAATGACGCACGGACAGCATGAAAACAGTCTCTGCCACAGACCGTCTGAGAACAAAAAATGGATGGCCAGGGATCCTCTGCCTCAGGATTTCAGTCCAGAACTTCCTGTCTTACAGCAGAAGACCCTGTAGGGTCTGTAAGACAAATTGAGTAGTGAATTACTTTTATAATGAGGTCACCAGGCCTATCCCGAGACATCAGCTTGCCTTGCTTGGTTTCCTCCAAGGCAGGTCCTCCCCCCCCGGCTTCCTTCGTTAAGCAGATTCCCCCACTTGGATGGACAGCTTGAGATGCCTTATAGAATCATAGGCCCCAGCCAGCATAGCTGGACTTACTCAATAGAGATGCAGCCTCGGTCCAACGTAGTCCCGGGACTGGAATCGCATACATTGTGCCAGGAGGGCCACAAGGCTTAGGACCCCAAAAAGCGGCGCCTGCCCCTTAAGTATCCCTTCCCAAAATGCACGGCGGGGCACCACTCCCACTGGGCTGCTGCCGAGAAGGGTCACTTAACACACCATGGTTCGCCTAAGTTCCAACATGGGCCTTAGGTGGTAACGCCACCTACAGGCAACAAGGGATAACTTCTATCAAGCACAACCATAGCCAGAACAGAGGCCAATTTCCATGGAATTAGTAAAGTCTGAGCCCAACTATTGGCTCAGATGCCCTCTTAATTTAGCATAGCGCCCCAGTCATTGGGAGTAGGGCGATACACATATATGCAATAGCTATATAGGTTATAGTATTGCAACGTTTTTACTTCAAGGGGAGACTTCCCAGCGGTCAGGAACACACTGATCAGCCTTGCAGGATCAACAGTTCAACTTGTGTACAACCACCCTGTTGGAAAATCGTCTCTCGAATGGTGCCGCTGGCTATAGCCGGCAGTGCTGATCCAGGTATGTTTCAATTAAGGTATGGGCAGGCTGGTTGTACACATGTTGATCAATTGATTGATTAAGGTATGTGCAGGCTGGGTGTACACAAATCAAAGTTCATAGGTCCCTGCTGAACTGGCCACATTTTGATCATGTACAGCCTTCTATGTAAGGACGGTCAACTTTTGGGGTTAGCACTTTTTTTTTTATCCTTTGGGATAATTTGTCTAAATTTCCAATACATAACACCGATCACAAAATGAAATGTCTGAAACTGTGCTGAATATGTTTTTTTTTTTATGGTCTACAGAACAAAACATGTCTGACTACACCATTCGGCTGTACAAGGACTGTGACTACGATACAGTGAGGGAGCTGTTTGCGGAGGGAACGTTGGAACATACTCGAGTGGCCTTCAAACATGGACTTTCTCTGACACATATCCGGATATTTTTGCTGGCCGTTTTCCTTCTTCCATTCTTCACCACTGGATCACTGTCCATGTCCTTCATAGTTCTCCTCCTGGTCCTCACTGCCATGTGGTTTGGCACTAGGGACCTCTACGATTCCTATGTCCGACATTCCCTCTCCAATGACATGCTGGATATCCAGAAATACTACATGCAAAGGGACGGGTACTGCTTCTGGGTGGCCGAGTCCTTGGGAAAAGTCGTTGGGATGGTGGTAGCTATTCCATCAGCTCACCCAGGAGGAGAGAACCATATTGAACTGAGGAGGATGTCGGTTGCCGAGAGCCACAGAGGCAGAGGAATTGCCAAAGCGCTGTGTAGAACGGTCATTGATTTCGCTCGCCGGCGTGGTTGCAGTGCAGTGGTCTTGGAGACAACATGGGGCCATCGGGCGGCTCATGGGTTATACAAGAGCATGGGTTTCATATGGCAACATTCAACGTTTCTCAAACACCCACTGGCTAAATATGTCGATTTTAAATTTTTATTCTATAAATATGATATTTCAACATAAAAGTACTTTGAAAAAGTACTAATAAATGTTAAACCTTTGCAAATTTCTGTGTAGTGTGCACAATGCAAATCTGGGGACTTTTCACAAGAGTACTGCTGCCAGAAAACACTCCCATGTACCAAGTAATATGGCATTACAAGAGATCGTTTGAGGTTGTTCACATTACATTATTGTGATTACATAAATTACTGTATATAAAGTATCTGGCTTAAAAAAATGTATAAAAATCTTAAATACATCAACAGATGTACTGATTATCCATAATATTAAAAGTGAATACTATATGCCATTTTTTTTTTGGGGGGGGGGGGGGGGGGTTGAGATTTATAATAGCGGTACCAGACATAACTAAATACCATCAGGTGGCACACTTGGGTAGGGTCATAGATTGGTGTAGAAGTATTGAAATAAAACTATGGGTAGAACTGGAGCAGGAGGTAAGCCAGGTCCCCTTGAGAAGAGCACCATGGTGCTATGTAACACTACCAGACCTATTGAAAAAAACATCCTATTATAGGTCCGACATTAGCTATTAGCTTTAAACTCTGTCAAATTGGCAAACACTCATCAATGTATTCTCCATTATACCCAATATTGGGAAATCCACGTTTCCAACCAGAAATGGAGGGAGGGGCCTATAAGAAACTTAGAGAGAAGGGATTTACACAGGTCTCACACTTTATGCAATTCGAAGCGTGGCCAACAGTCGCCTCGCTCGTACAATCGGGAGGCCAATTTGAAGTAGAATACTGGCAAGCTTTACAACTCTGCCATTTTTTTACTTCATTAGGCCCAGTGAGAAGGTACAGAAGGGAACTGACACAGTTTGAAAAATACTGTGAAGAAAGGGAACCTCCCACTAGAATATCATCTAAGCTTTATAGGTTATTAATAACACCCCCAGACACAGAGGCGTATCTAGTGAAAATAGCGCCTATGGCAAGCACCTAAACTGCACCCCTGTCGAAACATTTGAACCCCATCTTTCAGATAACCTTAACAAAAAAACAACTAACAAAACTAGTGATATTTATCATCCCTTGTGATACCTTGGGTAGTGACATATCCTCTTTATGGAGAAATCTGGGGTTTATTAGACCCCTGATCCCTCCTCTGCCCTCCAAGGCCAGGTAAATGCAGAACCAATACTGGAAGTGATGAAATCTTCATCACCTAAGGCCTCAGTTTTCACAGAGGAGAGGGAGAAACTGGTGTTCCTCCTTCTTTGTGTGCTGCCAATCCGACCAGATGGAATGGGAGAGCCTGGGAGAACAGGGGAGGTCTGTGGCTGAATGCAGCAGGGATAGCGCTGCCATTGTCCATTAGCATAAGTGCTGAAAAGGAAATCCTGCCTATGCTCGGGAGGAGGGAAGAAGAGACCCTCAGACCCTGGTAAGTGCCTTGCTGCCCAGCCACTCAACAGCACCCCTTTCATATGGCGCCCATGGCTGCCATACCCTAGATATGCCACTGCCCAGACAACTACGAGGCATTCGCTATGAGAAAATGGGCAAGGGACTTGGACCAGAACTTTACTCAGGAACAACAGAAGATAACTTATCTTTCTATGAAAACATCAACCTGCACCAGAACCCAGGAATTTAATTACAAAGTTTTAAATAGGTGGTATTTTACACCGGCAAAATTAGGCAGGTTTTTCCCTGAAATCTCAGATAAGTGTTGGCGATGTAACAAGGAAAAGGGAACATTGTTCCATATATTCTGGACATGCCCTAAGATTAGGAAGTATTGGTCAGAAGTACAAAGGATCTCCCAAAAATGTACATCTTATCAAATATGGGATGACCCTGCTTTTTTTCTTGTTACATCTTTCACAGATTCCAACAAAGACATTTAACAATTCGATCATTTTGTCATCTGACTAACAAAGCCAAGGCAGGCATTGCCCGGAATTGGAAAAATCCTAGGCCACCCACGATTGCCGATTGGTGGCATAGGGTTAGAATCGTGAGGGCCATCGAAGACCTGGTGCTCACGGCCCAAGATAGAAAAGAACAATATAATGAAACTTGGGTAACATGGAATGTATTTGTATATTCAGAAGAAGGGAAGAGATTATTGGGGAATTCAAATGGGGAATAAATCAGTCTGCCTTATATTAGTAAACTGAAGGCCCGGAGCCTTCTTGAAAAGAGGGGGTGATGCGGAGGAGGAGGGAGAGAGAGAGGGGAATTGGCTGGGGTTTTTTCTTCTCGTTTTTGTGTGTAGATGGGGTGGGAGAGGAGCGGGGGGAGAGAGAAACAGGGGGTAAAAGGAAAAGGGGATGAGTAGGTGGTAGCTCGATATTTTAACAATGTGATCAGTAAAAATTGGAGGGTTAAGGGTTATCAAGGAAGGAATAGACCCTAGCCAGGCGCCACTGAAGGATTCAGGTAAAGTGGGCGAGGTGAATACTTTTTTTTTTCTTATGTTTCGTGGATTTATTTCCTTATGCCTATGAAGTGTTAACCTGATATGTAGTAGGTCCTAATTACTGATTGGATTTACATTTTTCAGTTGGGTCGGATGGCTAGATATGTTTTCGTTGTATTGTAATATGGGATTATTCCCTATCTGGATATTGTTGATATTGTTTATGTGTTTTGTTATAATTGGAAAAATCCTTGAATAAAGAATTATATTAAAAAAAATAAAAAAAAAATAAACACAAACAACAATGGGTGAAAGACTGTTAGATGCCCACACTAGCCTTATTTACAATAAGTCAGAAGGCTGGCCTGAATTTGCAGGAGAAGTCTGGGGGGTATACATCCCTCCTCCTCCTGCAGGTCCATCGTCGTCTCGTCTTCCTGGTTTTCACTTCCGGTGCGGCCCGACGTCACTTCCGGTTTCCATACAGCAGGGAGAATCGTGTGCTGGGGAGACTTTACAGCTTCGCTTGCCTCGTGGCTACAGGTATAATGCCGGGGGGGGGGGGGGGGGGGGGGTGCGGTGTCGGCACTCACCTTGTACTCCGGCAACATGGGGGAGGCCTCGCGCAGGACGCGGTAGGGGGGAATGCATGGCCGGGGGGGAGAGGAGCCCAGCTGGAGGTGGCGGTGTACTGTCATGGTAACAGGCTTGTTGGGGGTGGTTTCTGCTAGCCTCAGTGTTGGAACCCCACACATTTCTGTTAAGCAGCTGTCACAGTGATCAGTGGGGACTACAATGGGACAGAAGTTGCATGACCCATTATGCCAGTCACTCATCATTGACAGAGTCTGCTGTGTTTCTCATACTTTCAGTATCCTGCTGGCATGTTTGGCATGTCTCAGGGAAGGGGGGTCCAGCTGCCAAAACTTTAACAGGGGATTGTGCTGGTCAGCTGTGGGGGGGGGGGGGGGGTCACGCAGGGACACGCATTTGCCACATTGTTCATTGTGATCTGTCATGTGTTATCATGGTAAATCTGTCAGGTGTTTTATCATGGTAATCTGTCATGTGATTTGTCATTGTAAGCCGTCATGCAATTTGTCAATAGAAATCTGTCATGCGATTTTGTCATGGTAAATCCATCATGCGATCTGTCATGTTAGTCTGTCATGGCAATCTCATGCGATTTGTCATGAAAGTCTGTCATGCGATTTGTCGGTCATGCAATTTATCATGGCATTCTGTCATGCGATTTGTTGGTCATGTGATTAGTCGTGGCAGTCTGTCATGGTAATCTGTCACATGTCTATCATGCAATCGGTCATGAATGTCGGTCCTGTCTGGCTGTTATTGTATGTCATTCATACTACTTGTCATTGTTTGTCAGTATTTGTCATTTCATATGCGGCTGCATGATTCAGTTGCAAAGTGCCCCCCCTCCCCGGCCGTGCTCATGGGCGCTCATGGCCTCCATCATCGAGTTTGGTTATGTTCGTTATTTCAGTTTTCCACCCGCATTCATTTCTGTTCATGGTTGACGTATGGTTGCTTCACTGCAGGTATTTGTGATATTTCAGGTGGATTTCAGCTTTAACCACTTACCCCCCAGACCATATTGCTGCCCAAAGACCAGAGTACTTTTTGCGATTCGGGACTGCGTCAATTTAACAGACAATTGCGCGGTCGTGCGACGTGGCTCCCAAACAAAATTGGCGTCTTTTTTTCCCCACAAATAGAGCTTTCTTTTGGTGGTATTTGATCACCTCTGCGGTTTTTAGTTTTTGCGCTATAAACAAAAATAGAGCGACAATTTTGAATTTTTTTTATATTTTTTACATTTTGCTATAATAAATATCCCCCAAAAATATATAAAAAAACATTTTTTTTCCTCAGTTTAGGCAGATACGTTTTCTTCTACATATTTTTCGTAAAAAAAATCGCAATAGGCGTTTATTGATTGTTTTGCGCAAAAGTTATATAAAAGTTATATAAAAGTTTGACACATTTTTGGGACCATTGGCATTTTTATAGCGATCAGTGCTATAAAAATGCATTGGATTACTATAAAAATGCCACTGGCAGTGAAGGGGTTAACACTAGGGGGCGGGGAAGGGGTTAAGTATGCCTGGGTGTGTTCTTACTGTGGGGGGGGGGGGTGGCCTCACTAGGGGAAACACTGTTCCTCGGTTCATACATTGTATGAACCGAAGATCAGCATTTCCCCTGCTAACAGGACCGGGAGCTGTGTGTTTACACACACAGCTCCCGGTCCCTGCTCTGTACCGAGCGATCGCGTGTGCCCGGCGGCGATCGCGCCCGCCGGGCACACGCACGGGAGTCGGGGGCGCGCGCGCGCTCCCCTAGTGGCGGCTGAGAGAGAGGACGTCATATTACGTGCTCTCGCCCAGCAGAGCCACCTTGTGGACGTATAATGACGGTGCGCCGTCGGCAAGTGGTTAAACGCAATTCAGCAATTATGCCTCTTCTTTCACAGGTTCTCTGTTATTTATTACATTGCAGGGTCTGTCACGTCTACAGATCCGTACAGGCTGAGGTTTGCGTTTGTTAAGTTATTGGCAGACCACAATCTTCTCGCCTGTACATCATACGTCATATTGCACGATCATTCATTTCTTCCACACCTACCCACCACGGTCTGTGGGTATTATAGCCCTGAGTGTTCGTTTTTAATTGCCTGTCTTGGCGCGACAGGTTTCTCGGGCTCACTCATTTCTTACGTTAAGTCACATCGGTCGCTAATCTCATTTCACGCGCTATTGGTCTATCACACACGTTTGTACTTTGGCACGTAGGGGTCTGCTGGGTGGTACGGTTGTGTGTGTTATTACCAGTGTCTTTTCCTATTCCCGTAGATATCGCCATGTCTCACGTTTCGGAGAGCGACGAGTTTCCATTCATCCCACCTACCCCTCGCGGGAGGTCGGAGCATGGAAGCACACCATCATTAAGGAGTTGGACTATCCCAAGGCTTGTTGCGGAGCTTCGGCGCAAGGGCATTTCTTTCTCAGCTTCGGCTAGGAAAGCGGAACTTTTCAGGCTATTGTTTCCATCTCCGTCCCTGTCACTGCCATCCACTAGCGCTGAACACGCTTCCGTACACAACTCTTTAATCCAGATAAACGCAGTGTTGAATACACTCTCCACATCCATGGTGCAGTTACAGGGTAGGATGGAGGTGATGGAAGCTTGCGCAGTTGGTGCTGTAGTGTCAGCCCCTGCGCCGCCAGCCCCTGCTCCGCCAGGTAATGTCTCATTGTTGCCTTCCGCAGCGCCATTGGCAGCATTACCTTCTGTGTCCCCGGCCCATTTCATCCCGGCAAATATTAAGAAGGATATTTTGGAAGGGAAGGATGTAACTTTGGCCTCTCTATTAATTACTACCCAAGATGTCACCGAGAACAAGTCGTTCGCTTGTGGGGAGGTGTCGGTGGTGCTCAAAACCAAGGATCCCAGGCTTAACCGCAAGCTCAGTGTGCCGGAGTTCGTTTTGGCTTTCGGCATCTTCAGACACATTGTTTGCTCAGTCAGCCCGTGTAGGAGGGAGGAGTTTGACCTCTACCTACACAAAGTGGTGGATTTGGCACACAAATACGGGGGTTTTACTTTTTACGATTATCATTGTTCCTTCTCCGCTAAAATGGCGGCTACGTGGGCCCAGTTCCAGGCTGTCACATGATGGGCCAACATCGACATGGAACTCTTTTGCAGGCATTTTGCCAACCAAAAATCGCCCGTGTGTGCTAACTGCCAGTCATCATCGCATACCACAGCTTGGTGTCCAAATTCTGAACCTTCTGGTCATATGGGGTCCTCCAAGCAGGCAGCCGGCGGTTCTTCTGGTGGTGCGGGTCAGGTGGATAAATTGGGCAGGCCTGTCTGGTGTCTGGGTAAAGCACAATTATGCAACAATTACAACTACACAAGTTGCAATTACAATCAGTGCAGATTATTGCAAGTATGTGCCAATTGCTTTAGAGCCCATCCTAAAACCGCTTGTCTGGGCAAGCCGTTCAATGCATCATGACTATGCCAAGTAAACATTTCCTTGTTGGGGGATTATCTGGAGAATCACCCATCTCCAGGGGTTAGGCAGTTTCTGCTTGACGGTTTTCTGTAGGCTTTCACACCGGCCTCATAACTCTTCCCACTGAGACTTTCGAATGTAAGAATTTGAGGTCAGCAGAGAGTCACCCTGCGATTGTGGACAAACTGCTACAGACTGAAGTGACCAAGGGATTCCTGATTGGGCCTTTTTGTGCGTCACCATTCTGCATGTGGAGGGTCAGCCCTATTGGGGTAGTCTGTGGTAAATTTTCGAATAAATATTGTTTAATTTATGATTTGTCCGTGCCTCATTCTTCGCACATCCCTAGCCTCAATGCTCTCATCTCCTCTGAGGAGTTTTCTTTGAAGTACTCATCAGTAGACTTGGCTATCCAGCAGATTATTCAGTTAGGCCGGGGCACTTGGCTGTCCAAAGCTGACATCACGGATGCGTTCAAGCTGCTTCCGATCAGTCCTGCTCTCTGGCGATGGCACGACATCAAGTGGCGCGGGCAGTACTATTTTGCCACCCGGTTAACTTTTGGGTCGAAGAGCAGTCCTTACCTGTTTGACACCTTTGCCCAGGCTCTTCACTGGATTTTGGGTAATCGCAGAGGGTGTCAGAAGGTAATTCATTATCTGGACGATTTTTTACTATTGGAATGCCCAGAGGTCCCGCCCAGGGATCTGCAGGTGCTGTCAGAACTTTTTTCAGAGTTGAATGTCCCCTTAGCCGCCCATAAAGGTGGAAGGGCCGACTAAAGTCATCACTTTTTTGGGAATCACGCTTGATTCCCATCTTATGGTGGCTAGTCTGCCCCGGGAGAAGCTGGAAAGGATACGCCAGACAATTTGAATGTTTGTCCAATCCCCGGTCTGTTCAAAAAAGGAGTTGCAGTCGCTACTAGGTATGCTGAACCATGCCATGAGGATCATTCCTCAGGGTAGGGCTTTTGTGTCCAGGTTGCTGGCCCTTTTTCCGCAATATCAGGATCCTGACTCAGCCGTTAAGCTCCTAGCTGATGCCCAAGCTGATCTCATTACTGCAATGGCATCTCCATGTTCATTCCGCAGCCAACTGATTATTCGCCAGAGTGTTCTCAGACGCCGCCGCTTCGGTCGGTTTCGGGGCCATTTTTGGTCAAGAATGGTTGGCCAGCCTGCTGGCCCCCAGAGTTTTTTCATCTGCCGAAATTCTCTCTCAGGTCAGCCTTGTTTGAGATCTATCCGATTCTGGCAGTGGCAGTCACTTGGGGTCCGGGGTGGTCAGGCAACACTGTTATTTTCTTTACGGACAATTTGGCCACGGTAAATATTGTCAACAAAGATAGGTCAGGGTCTCTGCTGATCATGTCGTTTATGCGTAGATTGACGTGGCTGGGCCTGACGTACAAATTTCATTTTCGTGGGGAGTTCATCAGTGGGGAGCGCAACGGTGCAGCTGATGCCTTATCCCGGCTCAACATGCCTCAATTTTTCTTGCAGCATCCGGTGGCAGAGCGGACGGGGCAGCCAGTTCCCCCTTACTCGCTGCTGGTCATGGATTGAAAGCTTTCTGGATGCAGGCTATCTAGCTGGCCAACAGGTCCTTGTCCAGGAATACCATGAAAGCGCATTCTACGGGTTGGAAGACGTTTCTTGGGTTCATGGCGTCATATCCTTGTAGTTGCCCCGAGGACATTAATTACATTATGTCTTTTGTGGCTTATTGCCACAGTAAGTTGGCTTTGTCTGCCAGTACCATTAAGATTTATTTGTCGGGCATTCAGCATTTTAGGTCCTTGCATTCTCCCGACAGTCCATCTATTTTTGCTGCTCACCCTCTGAAAGCCATGGTGAGGGGGATCCAGAGGTCCCAGGGGAGGTCCCAGTTGTCTCGGCAACCGGGCACGGGTCAGATTTTCCGTGACATGTCAGACATACTGTCTCTTTCCCCTTTTGGCGCAGGTCCTAGCTTGGTGCTCAAAGCAGCTATCTATCTTAGCTTCTTCGGGTTTCTCCACCCCGGAGAAGTATCCCAGGCCAGCGGTCAGGGGCCTGTTCTGCTCAGAGGGAGTCTCACCAGATTTCCAGAGCATTATGAATTACAACTGCCCAACAATAAGAATCGGCAAACAGGGCAGGGGTTCGTCATCAAGTACTACCGAACCAATAGCACATGGTGCCCAGTGGAAGTGCTTGACTCCCTTTGCAACTTGTTTACAGTCACTCCTTTAAGTAGCCCGCTGCTCCCCTTTCCTACACGTCCAATTAATTCAAAACAATTAATCTCGCATGTTAGGATTTTACTCGGCAAGTTAGGGTTAGATCCAAAGTGTTTTTCTGGACATTCATTTAGGATTGGGGCAGCGTCCGCAGCCTCCAAGCAGGGGGTCCCGTCTTATATCATTAAGCACATGGGGCGCTGGAGGTCCTCCTGCTACAGCAGATACATTCCTGAACCCTGTACGGAGGTTAGCAGGGCGTTTGTATCTTTGTTAGATTAAATATTATCCATTCAATAAAGTTCATTACTTACCTACATTTGTGTCTTTTTGCCCTCTTTTAGGCGTACCGACCAGCTAGGCCAAGGCACACCGCAGGTCTTGGTCATAAGGGTTATCTTGTATCACGAGGGAAGACGCTGTCTACAAGTCTGAAGGCTGGCCGCAGGCTAGCCTGGATTTGTAGGAGGAGTCTGGGGGGTATATATCTCTCCTCCTCCTACAGGTCCCTCGTCGGCTCGGCTTTCTGGTTCCCACCCACCCCCCTTTTTGCATTTCATATTTCATTTCGGACATCAGTCATTAACATTCTCTTATCTAAGGGTATGCCCTCTTTTAGGCGTACCGACCAGCTAGGCCAAGGCACACCGCAGGTCTTGGTCATTAGGGTTACCTCGTATCACGAGGGAAGACGCTGACTACAAATATATATATATATATATATATATATATATATATATATATATATATATAAAATTTAATTTCCTTCAATAGCCTTATTTTTGGCCAGACTAAGAAGCTCGACGGTCATAGCAGTAATACCATTCTGGCCGAGGAGACCATGGTTCACGACCATTCTTCAAAAGGTTCAGATCCCTGCTTTATCGGCCATGATGGGAATCAGACAGGCTTTAAATCCCCTCATAATACAGTTCCAACAAGCATGTTTAAATATAAGACGGCAAAGGAAGCCAACATTCCTGGCATGGGATCTATCAATTAGTTTTGGAGGCCCTATCAACAAAACAACTTTTTTCCTTTGGAGTCAGTATCCTTATGGGACTTAACGCTCAAATAATACCTTTCTAGTTGTGATAACCTCTGCGAAGAGAGAGTATCCAAGTTGCAAGCACTCTCGATGAAAGAGTCGTTCTTAAACCTTCAGAGCAGTTCATACCTAAAGTAACATCTGCTTTCCACTTCAATCCAGAACTCAACCTACCATCATTCCTCACTAGCCAGGGTGACCCACACCCATTGGATATCAAGTCTGTTATTTCTTCAGATTTGGAGGCTACTAACCCATTCAGAAAAGCAGAAAACCTTTCAGTCACACCGCACAGCACTAAAAGCAGCCAGGCAGCTTCTTCAAGGACAATAGCATCTTGGCTAATAAAAACCATCAAGAGAGCATACATAGTGCAGCTCCTCCCAATACCGGACGACCTAAAAGGGGATATACTAAAACATTTAGGGCCAGATTCTCGTAGGAGCGTGCATCTTTCTGCGGGCGTAACGTATCCTATTTACGTTACGCCTCCGCAACTTAGACGGGCAAGTGCAGTATTCTCAAAGCACTTGCTCCGTACGTTGCGGCGGCGTAGCGTAAATAGGCCGACGTAAGCCCGCCTAATTCAAATGTGTAAGATGTGGGCGTGTGTTATGTAAATGTTATGGGACCCCCACGAAAATTACACTTTTTACGAACGGCACATGCGCCGTCCGTGGACATATCCCAGTGTGCATTGCTCCAAAGTACGCCGCAAGGACGTATTGGTTTCGACGTGAACGTAAATTACGTCCAGCCCCATTCACGCAAACAAAGTAAAATTTTCAAAATTCTACACGTGAACGACGTCCATACTTAACATTGGTACGCCGCATCTACGTCTCATATAGCAGGGGTAACTTTACGCCGGGAAAAGCATAACGTAAACGGCACATCTGTACTGCGTCGGCCGGGCGTACGTTCGTGAATTCGCGTATCTAGCTGATTTACATATTTCTATGCGTAAATCAGCGTACACGCCCCTAGCGGCCAGCGTAAATATGCAGTTAAGATCCGACAGCGTAAGAGACTTACGCCGGTCAGATCTAATACTAATCTATGTGTAACTGATTCTAAGAATTAGGCGCATAGATACGCCGTTGTATCTCTGAGTCTGAGCCGGCGTATCTGGAGATACGCCGTTGTATCTCCTTTGAGAATCTGGGCCTTAATGTAGCTTAACGAGCAAAAAAGGGCCTGAACCTCAATCAATTGCCCTGAAAGAAAGGAAATCTGGAAGAAAAAAGCCAAGAGTAAAGGATTATGATTATTGTGTTACCCCGGCCCCCGATTCCTTGCAGTCATTGACTGCTGTGATGTTTGTGATAGATCACTGTGACCTTTACCCTCTTTCTCCTGATGCATGATGGGGGAGGAGGAGCTGTACCAGGAAGTCAGACAGTGTGTGAGGGGAACTGGAAGCAGACACATGAGGCTGAGAAGGGATTACATCTGATAAGGACAGAAGCTGTTTGGAATAAGACTCCTCCATGTAAGAATGCCATAATGTTCTGAGTAATAAACCTCGCTCTGGTTAAGAAGTACATCGGCCTGTGTGTGTAACTTGCTGAGCAGATACTGGCAGCATTGCCAGCAACACCTGAGAGACACAGAGGGGCAAGGGGACATAACAACTGCAAATTTGAGTAACCAACAAGATGTTACACTCGCATCCTTTGATTCAACCAGTGAATTTTGATAATGAAGTGGCAAAGAGCACAGATGATCTGTCACATATTTGTACAACCATATGTGAAATAAAAAATATTCCTCCCTGGTTGTCTCCTGATGTGTATATGCCAGAGTGGCCAACAATTCCAGAAACGCACAACAGCCTTTCTCCTAGGAGTTTGGTTAGAAGATGTGACCATTGACCAAGCTTTACTTGCATTCATCCATATTTCAAAAAGAACCCACAGTGTGCCAACATATATTTACCAGTTAGCTGCCAACAATGCATTTGGCCCAGTGTTACAATTCATTGCAGCAAACAACATATTTAATTATGAATCCATTCCCATTCCTTTCAAACACAGATGTTGTAGGTTCTGGCAATCACTGGATTCTCGCTGTAGGAGACATGCATGAGAAGGAAATGCTCATTTTTAATTCTCTTTACAGTAAAGAAACTGCAACAACAGCTGCTTCAGGACTAATAAAGATCATTGAATGCATCTACACTGTAGCAGGAAAGGCATCTGATGTGGAAGATAATTGCAGTGAATGATGTACCTCAACAAAGAAACAGCCATTTGCAAAAGAAAGGAAGTGATCTGTTTGGAATCCAAAACCACCTTAACCGTGCCCCCATCCCTGTAGTAGTATAGAACAAGAAAAATTGGGTCATTTCTCCGGGGGCGACATTTCTTTCCAGGACCATCATCCCACTCCTTAATTTGGAACGCAAGGGTTATTCCACTTTTGGCCCAACGTAAAGGTAATATACCATACCACCAAACTCGCTTATGCTGCTACCATGATTCAAATGACGCAGATTGCACCTACTCACCTGTATGTTTATCCCTCCCCCCTCCTTTTTCTCTCTAGCTTATTGCTATGCACCCCACTCATGATGACTGGCTTTAAACGCCAAGAAACGCGTCGAGTCTATGCTCAGGGATGCCAAGATCAAGCTTGCCCAATTATGTGTTTTATCACCATTTTGTTTTCATCTACCCATTTTATTGGATAATCATGTCTACTGTATCTATATGTCAATTTATTGTGATTGCTTTTAATGGTCATGTCCTGGATTTTGAATATTTTTTATATCAATGTTATTATGACTACATGTATTATGCCTTTGTATGCATGATCTCTGTATTATATATTATGATACATATTACATTATTAAGTTTACATTTGACTCCTTCAATTTCTTTTTCGGATTGATCACTAAGCAATTTCTTTTGACCACAGATATTTCCCTTGATGGCCTGTGATAGATCTCTTACTGTTGATATCCTTAACAATTTTACAAACCCGTCCATGCCCCATTTAAAGTCCCACAAACCGTTTTTTCTTGTTCAAAGAAACAGCCATGATTGTGGTGTCTACGTTATCCTTTATGGATGTGCAATTGTTGGCAACTTTTCCCTTAGCACTGTAAACGGCACAAGAGCAAGAGCATGGATATACTCCATCCTGCACAAATTTGAGCCACCAAGAAGTAAATGATCTAGACTCCAACAGGGCTGGACTGGGACTAAATATTGGCCCTGGACTTCATCCAGACTGGCCCACTTTGGCAGGTCTCTCCCATGGCGGCCGGATAACTCCCGCACCCCCCCGGCCACCCAAGCCCCCTCTCCCCTTCACTAGCCACTCTACTTTATTAGAGTAGAACGGCTGGTACTGGTACTCTCATAGACAGTACCACATTATTTCACCCGGGGCAAAGAATCAGTTTGGTGCCCCCCCTTATGGGACAAGATTAGGCAGAAGTGAGAAACTCCCAGGCCATAGCTGTTGAGTCAGCTGTCTGTCCCCTCCCCCCTGCTCCTCTGTCGCCTCCTCTGGTCCTCCCCCTGCTTCTCTGTTCCCCCCCAGGTGAGCACTGCAGGGAGGGAAAGACAAATGAGCAGAGGGGGGCTGCGGTCTGCTGTCACTGAAGCCGGCCCACTAAGCCATCGTCCCACCGGGAAACTCCCTATAGTCCCAATGGCCAGTCCATCCCTGGACTCCAGAGAAAAACTCTACAGAAGTATGTTGAGAGACTCTTAGGCTACAAAGAACATTTGGCAAAGTGTGAATTATCTGTTATTGAGAAAAGTTCAGCCAACATGTTAGAAAAACTAGTGATTTCACTTAGGCCCCGTACAGACGAGCAAACATGTACGATGAAACCGGTCCGCCGGACCGTTTTCAGCGTACATGTCTGCCCGGAGATTTCTGTATGATGGCTGTACTCACCATCATACAGAAATCCGCGCGTACTCGATACGCGACGTTGACGCGGCGTCATTCGACGCATGCGAGGGATGGCGGCCGCTCGGACATGTACGGTAGGTCTGTACAGACGACCGAACATGTCCGACGGACAGGATTTCAGCGGGCATTTTTCTAAACATGTTTAGAAATATTTGCCCGCTCGAAAAAGGCCCGGCGGGCAAATGTACGGTGGAATCCTGTCCGCTCGGCTGTACAGACGACCGAACATGTCTGCTGAAACTGGTCCGCGGACCAGTTTCAGCAGACATGTTTGGTCGTCTGTATGGGGCCTTAATGAAGAAAAAAAATCTTCAGGCATCATGCAGTGCATTGGAATGTCCAAAGGATCCTGATGACTTCATAACCCAACATGTTCAATGTGAAGTGTGCCAACAAAGATTTGAACAGCAATGTGCAACGTTTACTGATGATTCTGGCACTTTACCAATAAAGAATTACACATGCAAATTCTGCAAAGTGAAAATGTAGGAAGAATCTTGAAAAGGATTGAAAAAAATCTCCTGTCAGCGGCATCTTTGGAGAGGAGCGGTATGTATAACGCTCCTTCCCATTTAAAACAATAGGAAACCGCTGTAATACCGCCCGCAGAGGCGCATTGTGGCATTAACCTGCACCGCTAGCGGCCGAATCCCGCCGGTATAGCGGCGCTATACCGCTCCCGCCCCAGTGTGAAAGGGGCCTTAATGAGGGAGCCATTACAAAAGATACATGAGACTTTACCTGAACCAGGCATCCTCGTTCACCCACCCTATATGCCCTCCCCAAGGTGCACAAGAATCTACAAAACCCCCCAGGAAGACCCATCATTTCCAGAAATGGCTGCATTTCGGAAGGTACAAGCCAGATCATCGATCAACATCTCAGACCACATGTCATGGATTTGCCTTCATACACAAAGGATACAATCCATCTCTTACAGATTATTGAAGACTTGATAATCCCCCAATCAGCAATTCTGGTGACTATTGACATGTAATCGCTGTATAACAGCATTCCCCATGATTTGGGCATTGCAGCTATTAGTTGAGTACTTAGACAGTGTGTCACTACTGAATGGAAATTTAATCTTTTTGTTTTACAGATATTGGACTTTATACTGAGACACAACACTTTCTCTTCAAGGGCTCCCCACTATCTCCATGTGCAGGGGGTGGCTATGGGGATGTTCTGTGCACCCTCATATGCCAATCTGTACCCGGGGGAGTGGGAGAAAGATTTCTTATCGGGAGAGCATTCGTCTATGTACACATGCCACATATTGATGTGGTAGAGATCAGAGGCGTTGCTAGGGGGGTGCGGTCCGCACCCGGGTCACACCATCCCGACTATGAGGAAAGTTTTTTTCATCTGACTCGTCACCCGCTGGGCTGGAACAACATTACACCTCCAGCACCGCCGCTTGTGTGTCTGACACCTCCTTCTTCCTCCGCTCCCCTACTGAGCCAGCGAGCGGCGATCCTCAGCTCAGCCTGTAACAGGCGGAAGCGAGCGATGCTGCGGAAGTGTGGGCGGGTGCAGAGAACCTGGCCGGCAGGAGAAGCGTGCCTTACAGGTCATGAGGAGGAGCCTGGCAGGTGGGGCATGGGTTCCATACTGCGGGTGGAGGGTGATCGCAGACAGAGAGTGCTGTGCCTGGATGAGTCGGACACTCGCTGAGATCCACTGCTGCTTGTTTACAGCTTACCTAACCGACAGGTTCCGACTCGTCCGGATCTCCTATTACAAGGGCTGCGCTGAGAGGCAATGTCCCAGTACTTCCCAGTGTTTCCAGTACTTCGGAATCCAGCCCCTGATCACTCACAGGTAACTGGCTGGGGGGGGGGGGGGGGGGTCAGCAGTAGAAGGGTTAATCCTATGACTTAGTCCTAGAGAAATGGAATTGTATTATGCAGACGTCACATCTGCCTGCAGCTCACTTTTCTTGTTTTCTCAAAGCTCAGACTTCTCACATTTATATACATTTTACAAGCATTCTCTGCTAAGTGCTCTTGGACACGGGCGCCAAAAATCAGACATTGAGGCGTTATTACCGCGTTTTTGCGCTAAAATTACCACCTAAATACCGCAGTTAAAACGCCCCCCATGTATCACTGTCTATCCTTTCACACTGAGGCGTTAGGCTGGCTGTGCGTTGAAAAAAATCCTGCATACCGCATAAAATAGCGCTGTAAAAACGCGGTAAAAACGCATATTCCCATTGAAATGAATGGGTACCGTGGTAAAACCGCGTTAAAAAATTACCAGAAGCTGTTGGAGAAAGTGGAAAGGTCACATGACCGCAGTAGAGTGAAGGATTCTGGGAAACCAGGAAATCCTGTAAGGAGAGGAGACAAGCGTGAGAGAGAGAGAGAGAGAACACACCTCATTTGAGAATGGAGAATCAAGCTGCTCTTCAACCATCAGCTGAAGAAGCAAGTACTGAAGGAGCATCAGGAAGTGGAGAGCCAGAAGAGTTCATAGACACTGTGCGCAGGCACCCAGAACTATGGGACAAAATAAATGACTGGTGTGCAAACCGAAGAAAATAGCTGGGTGGGAAGATGTGGCTAGTCACCACATAGAAAATTGGAAGACACTGTCTCCTGCCAGAAAAGCTGAAAAAAGTAAGTAGCAAGATCCTGATGTAGTCCCTTTTTCTAATTCCTGCCTTAAACCCCACCATCCCTATTAATCCCAAAATGTCATCATTATCCCTAATCCCACCACTTATAATCCCAAACTCCCCATCCTTATCCCTAATCCCACCACTCATAATCCCAAACTCCCCATCCTTATCCCTAATCCCACCACTCATAATCCCAAACTCCCATCCTTATCCCTAATCCCACCACTCAGAATCCCAAACTCCCATCATTATCCCTAATCCCTCCCCTCTTAAACTCAAACTCCCACCCCAATCCCCAATATCTCCCCTCCAAATAACAAAAATGCCATTAAAATCCCACCGCTCATAGTCCAAAAATTCCCACTCCTCCATGCACAATACATTTCCCACTCCTCCATGCACCAAACTTCTAACCCTAACCTCACTCCTCCATGCACTATACCTCTGAAGCCCCATACACACTATCAGTTTTCCTGCAGGTTTTCTCTTCAGGTTTACCAAAACCATCTAATATGAGGTCAAACCTCAAGAGTTTCAATTTGTATGCAATCAGGCATGCCCTTGCACTACATGGTTTTGGTAAACCTGAAGAGAAAACCTGCAGGAAAACTGATAGTGTGTATGGGGCTTAACACTAACCCTAATCTCACTCCTCCATGCACCAACCTTCTAACCCTAACCATAATCTCACTCCTCCATGCACTATACTTCTAACACTAACCCTAATTTTACTCCTCCATGCACCAAACTTCTAACCCTAACCCCACTCCTCCATGCACGATACTTCTAAACCTCATACACTGCCATTCCAAAATATCCTACACCACGTATTAATTACAACATTTTTAATTTGATTTACTGTATTTAATAGAAATGAATCAAAACAATGTTTCAACAATTATTATTTTTGCATATACATGTATTGATTCCTGTCATTTCAAATTATGAAGATAATATTTTCCAGAACAGTACAGTATAATATTATGGAAGTTAGATCATGTTTTCTTGCCAACTGAGTGCACCAGCTCAACTCATGAAGTAGTCTGCAAAAGCGTCTCTAATAGTGAATCCCACTATAGGTCCACGTACATGCAGAAACTCAGCAGGTTCAATATTATGTGACAGTGTATCCTCAAAATTTACTCCATCCCTCTCTCTTACCAAATTATGTAAAATACAAGCGGCCTTGATTACCCTACATGCAATTTCTATTTTAAGGTTAATTGGTTTTAGAAAGATTTGCCACTTGTTGGCCAGTATACCAAAAGCACATTCTACAAGTCTACTGTAAGGAATGTTTTTATTTACTGCCGTGGAATGTTATTTATTGTGTTTGGATCGCAGCTGCAGAGGCTTGTCAGGTCTAACCACCAGGTCACTCTCTATACAGTTAGAAAGTTTGGGGTTAAATCATCATATCCTCTTACCGATAGCAACTTAAACTAGCTTATTACCTCATAAGCTAAAAAGAAGAGAATAATGAGCATACTCTTTTATGTGGACTATTAAGCAGGTATTGAGATATTGATATAACTACATGAACATCCACAGTAGATAGGAACTATAATGTTACTTCACATTAGAGTAGATAATAGTTATAGGTATAGTCCATAAATATCATGAGACATAAGTAGTGTGAGACTTCAGTAATCACCAATGTAACTAGTAACAATGTTGGTAGGTAAACAGATTAAATATCATGATACTTGAGGTTCTGCTGAGAACAGTAGTCCATGGGGATTATGTAACTAGTAACAATGCTGACAGGTAAACAGATTAATTATCAAAGATACTTGCGGTTCTGCTGAGAGCAGTAGTCCATGGGGATTAAGATCCTGTATGTATAGAGGTGTCAGCAGTGAAGATGTTTTTAGAAGGGCCAGTGGATGTCAGGTAAAGTCCTCTGAGGCCTGTGAGGTCCAAGCGCTGGTGGCTGTAGGTGAGGACTGGTCTCTGGAGGCGTCTGAGGTGGAGCGTGTAGGCAGGGTGTTCCAAGGTGACGGCAGGTATCCGACAAAATAACGGAACACTCTGCCGTCATCTCGGGGGGTTTAAATAGCCGCGAATTCGCGGGGAAATTTGGAAAAGACGCTGGTCGCACTTCCGGTTCCAGCGTGAAACGCACATGCGCGCGCACCGGAAGTGACGCGGGTAACTTGTAAAACTAAGCGCAGCTGTCTGAATAGGACAGAACGGGGTTTGTATCAGAGAAGTAGCATCATAGATGTTACATCTACGTGCTCTACGCCAGTCTGTAGTTCAAGATCCTCTTTCGATTATCTAAATTTCTCTGTGAATACGGATTCATGAGATGTTGTTCATGAATAGCAAAAGCATTGTCTGCTACAAAAACATATGGCATTTCGGGTCCCTCTGTACCAGGCAGTGGTCGGTTATTAGGTAAATCCAATTCATTAAAAGCAAGCCTTTTTCCAAATGTACTACGTTTAAAGACAGCAGAGTCTGCATTGCTCTCAAATGATCCTATATCAACAAAAATGAATTTATAATCTGCATCGACCACAGCCATTAAAACAACCGAAAAATACTTCTTATAATTATAATACTGGCTACCGCTATGACATGGTTTTATTAGTCTAATATGTTTTCCAACAATAGCCCCTAAACAGTTTGGAAAGTTTGTCTTGTTCACAAAAGCCTTGGCAACATCTTCCCATTTTTCTTTATTTGGAGTAGGCATAAATGATCTTCTCAGATTCCAGATTGCATCACATGTTTCCTGCACCATCTTACTTATGGTTGATATCCCTAGGCAAAATTCGTATTGCAGTGAGGAGTAGGTATTTCCCGTTGCAAATGAATTCATTTAGGAAGATCGGGCTCCAGGGGGCAAGTGGGGAGCCTTCCGCACCTTTTGGGGTCAACCGCGAGGTTCTTAAGCCCAAAATCACTTCCATGCGGCAAGCATGACCATCCCCGGGTACTTAGTCATTTTCTAATGGGAAACCAAGCTGGCCAGCTGGTCTTTTTCGCGGTTTGAAAGCTCTTCCGCACTTGTAGGGGCCAACCGCGAGGTCCCCAATCCGATAATTAGTTCCATGCGGAAAGCATGAACCTCCGCGGGTACTTAGTCTTTTTACGCGACTGATTTTCTAAGAGGATGCAAGCTGGCCAGCTAGGACTTTGTCATTTTTTGAGCCTTGCGCGGCAGGCTGGCCAATCTCAAGCTGGCCAATCTCAAGCTGGCCGAGTAAGTCTTTGTCTTTTTTTGGAGGGAAAAATCGTGGAAGTCGAATATGGGGTTGTATTTGCCTCCTGAGTCCATGATGGGGTTCCATGGACCCGGACTCTATTACCTCTAACCCCCCCTCTCCCCCTGGTCACCCCTCCGCACACCAGTACGACCGGGAAAGGTTGCTGCGGATATATGAGACTCCCATTTTTGGCAATAGACCGTGGAACCACCATGCTATTCGCCTGGAACTAATTCTCGGACTCAGAACCTCGCGGTTGGCCCCTACAAGTGCGGAAGGGTTCCCACTTCCCGCCTGGAGCCCGATCTCGATCACACCCTCGCGGTTCGACCCGGTTCGACCCGCGCAAGGTCCTGGTTGCCCCCAGAAGCCATATCTTAGCCTAGGAACCTCGTGGTTGGCCCCAAAAGCTGCGGAAGGGTTCCCATTTGCCGCGTGAAGCCCCATCTCGGTCACACCCTCGCGGTTCGACCCGGTAAGACCCGCGCAAGGTCCTGGTTGCCCCCAGAAGCCATATCTTAGCCCAGGAACCTCGCGGTTGGCCCCAAAAGGTGTGGAAGGGTTCCCACTTGGCCCCTGGAGCCCGATCTCGGCCAATGGACCTCCAGGGTGGCCCCTGAAAGTGAGGGAGTGTTGCATAGACTTCCATAGACTTCCATATACTCCCAGAGATTCCCATTGTAAAATTGTCTTTTTTGGGGAGCGATTGACGGCCTTCCATGGATGCTAGAGAGCCCTCCTTTGTATGGGCATGTAGGTACACTCCTCCTCTAACCATGTACCGAGTTTGGTCAACGGAGAACGTAAGGACCGGGAGAATTGAATTTTTGAAGCCGAGCATCGACCGCCATAGACTCCCATGTTAATCGGCTCGGCGGTCAGTTGTGTTTGGGCTACGGTACCGTCTCGAGTATCGGCTTCCTTGCCTATCCCTTCGGTACCTGAGTCGGGAAGGACTGTGACTACCACCTCTCGGTGTCTGTGTAATTTTAGGACCCATGGGCGAACCCGAAAGTTAACAAGTTTTTACCGGGCCCCCGGTAACCGAATTTCGGCCTTAAAAATCTGAGGGTGGTCTCATTTTGTTGGAAAGGCTTGGGGAAATCGAATGAGACCCCCTGGAGCTGTCTGAAACGGTATAGCTCGAAAACTATCCACCGCAAAATGCGGATTACCGATTACCGGAACCTTCCAGAGGTGGTACCGGGCCCAAACTTGGTGGGTGTCCCATGAGTTTGGTGAGTTTGTGACCCTTGGTTCCTGGGTCGCGAATGAACTGAGTGGAGGGTACCTTGTTGGAAGCGGTAACTTTCCGGTGGAAGTGGGTAAAAATCCAGAAACAACTCGGTGCATTCCGGTGGCTATTCAGGATGATGCTCGTGCAATTTTCAAGTCAGTAGCACATTTGGTTCTGAAGTTATGGCCCAAAAACCTATTGTCGCCACTTTCTGTGGGCCACTTCCAAAACACCCAACTTTGCACGCCTGTATCTCCCTAAGCATAAGTGGTACCGACTAGCTTTCTTGACCGAGGTGTATCCCCATTTCTTCGGTACCGACAGAGCCAATCCCTGGGTCAGTAGCATCGAAGGGCGCCGAGATATGGCCTCCAAGGCAGAGTGTGTTTTCCCATAGACTCCAATGTTAAACCGCTGCCAAACTGGCCCGACTTTGGGGAGCGATTGACGGTCTTCCATGGGTCCCCTGGAGCCCAGACTGGTCTCGGCATGTAGGTCCACTCTTCCTCTACCCATGTACCGAGTTTGGTGACCAGGGTACTTTAGGACCAGGAGAAATGAATTTTTGAAGCCGAGCACCGACCGCCATAGACTCCCATGTTAATCGGTTTTGGTGGTCGGTTGTGTTTGGGCTACGGTACCGTCTCGAGGATCGGTTCCCTTGACTATCCCTTTGGTACCCCAGTAGGGAACAAGTGTGGCTACCACCTCCCGGTGTCTGTGTAATTTTAGGACCTATGGGCGATCCGGAATTGCACCGGAAAGGACACAACTTTTTTAACGGGCCACCGGTAACCGAATTTCGGCCCTAAAAATCTGAGGGTGGTCTCATTTTGTTGGAAAGGCTTGGGAAAATCGAATGAGACCCCCTGGAGCTGTCTGCGGTGAACAGTTTTCGAGCTATACCGTTTCAAAGTGCGGTTCACCGATTACCGGAACCTTCCAGAGGTGGTACCGGGCCCAAACTCGGTGGGTGTCTTCCCCCATATGTCCCCTACAACTCACTCATGAGTTTGGTGAGTTTGTGACCCTTGGTTCCTGGGTCGCGAATGAACTGAGTGGAGGGTACCTTGGTGGAAGCGGTAACTTACCGGTGGAAGGCGCTAAAAATCCACAAACTATTCAGGATGATGCTCGTGCAATTTTGAAGTCGGTAGCATGCTTGGTTCGGAAGTTATGGCCCAAAAACCTATTGTCGCCACTTTGTGTGGGCCACTTCCAAACACCCAACTTTGCACGCCTGTATCTCCCGAACCATAAGCGGTACCAACTAGCTTTCTTGACCGAGGTGTAGCCCCATGTCTTCGGGTCAGTAGCATCGAAGGGCGCTGAGATATGGCCTCCAAGGCAAAGTGTGTTTTCCCATAGACTCCAATGTTAAACCTCTGCCAAGCTGGCCAAACTTTGGGGAGCGATTGACGGCCTTCCATGGGTCCCCTGGAGCCCGGACTAATATTGCCACGTAGGTCCGGTCTAATACTCCACAAGACAGTCAACAATTTGAAGAGGATGTGGATGACAGAGAGACTCCATTGCCCCCAAGAAAGAACACCACGAGAACAAAAAATAATAAAAGGAAGGACACTCAGGACTTCATCGATGTTGTTGGAAACCTGATAGAAACAAACAAATCTGAAAATAATGAAACAAACAAATCTGAAAATAATGAGATCACATCTTTCACGAAAAGCCTGATCCCGCAAATCGCAGAGGTTAGGAAAGATTTGCAATGTGACCTAAGGATCGACATACTAAAAATCATTAAAGAATATCAGTTGAAAAGCAATTGCGCTCATGCTACACATGGCCAACCCATGCCAAACCAGAGTCAACCATTTAGGCCAAATAACCAATGGGAGGGTTCTGGCTTTAGACCAATCAGCACTAATATAAATCCCCAATTCAACCACCAATTTTCTGCCCCTTATGAGATGCCCCCAACTTATATAGAACATCGTAATACTCCCCCTCCCCCTCCTCCTCCCACTACTCCTCAGGCAAGCAGCAGTAGGGAGGATATAAACTCTCACCCCCTATTATCACGACCTTGGTTAGATTCAAATGTTTGGTTGATTATTATTACATTTGTTACTGAATTATTTGGATTTCAATATTGATAGATATTGCACGGTCTTTTTGTGTTATTGGTTGATGAGAGATATTCTCGAAGTTAACAGTTTGGTTTATACATGAAGGTTAAAAATTATAAAGTTCATTAATAAAGATTTATATGTTCAAAATATTATATTGTATTGTAAAATACCATACAAACAAAGTTGTATATTTGGTATTCAAAATTAAATATTAAACATTAATTTTTCCAAAGAAATCTGTTATATTTTTATGGTGCGTGAATGATATAATGAATGTAAGAAAGAAATCCCATACCTCAGTGTTATAAGTAGCTGTTCACATGGCGTTATTGCTTCTCTACAGTTTGTATCAACTCTCAACAACGCAGGTGTTAGCAGGTCTAGAAGATAGTAAAATCTATGGAAAATAATTACTATTTTTTGTAAAAAAAACACAGAATTGGTTTCTTAGAGTATAAAAAGTAGGATTATGGGTAAGAGTATAGAGGACTGGGTTAGGAGTATCATGCATGGAGAAGTGGGATTAGGGTTAGGGTTAGAAGTATAGTGCATAGAGGAGTAAGATTAGGGTTAGGAGTATAGTGCATGGCGGAGTGTGGTTAGGAGTATCCTGCATGGAGGAGTAAGATTAGGGTTAGGAGTATAGTGCATGGAGGAGTGGGATTACGGTTAGGAGTATTATGCATGTAGAAGTGGGGTTAGAAGTATAGTGCACGGAGGAGTAAGATTAGGGTTAGAAATATAGTGCATGGAGGAGTGGGGTTAGGGTTAGGAGTATCCTGCATGGAGGAGTAGGGTTAGGAGTATAGTGCATGGAGGAGTGGGATTACGGTTAGGAGTATCATGCATGTAGAAGTGGGGTTAGAAGTATAGTGCACGGAGGAGTAAGATTAGGGTTAGAAATATAGTGCATGGAGGAGTGGGATTAGGGTTAGGGGTATCGTGCATGGAGGAGTAAGATTAGGGTTAGAAATATAGTGCACGGGCGGCGCATGCGCGACATGGAGCAGATCGGCCGCTTCTAGAGAGAGCTCCGCTCCCAGAACGGAGTAATCCCGCTTTACAGGGGCTATCATCACCGGAAAATAAGCCCACACATCGGCACCCCCATCTGCATCATCCTGTGTATGCAGCCATCCAAGAAGAAGGGACGGCGGAGCTGTAAAACCCTCCATAATCTCACCCACCAGTGCCTGAGATCGCAGGAGCGTGGCAAGATGGCGAATAAGGGCGCCAACACACAGACCTCTTCTTCCCCCTCCTCACCAGCTCCACATCCATCCCAGCTGCAATGGAATCCAGATCCATCCGTTCACAGTGAGTACCCCACACTGACCAAGGATGATCTTAACTCCAGCCTAGAGGCCATGTGCTCTAAACTAGTTAACAAGTTTCAGGCTGAGATACAAAAATCAACTAGCACACTGTCCCAAGAAAATAGCTGCCCTAGGAACTAGAACTGACCTGCTTGAAAACAAGCATGATGAACTGTCTATAGCATTTAATGATTTATCCAGGGAGCATGATTCTCTGTCCTCCGCCTTTTCTCAGCTCCAAGAACATTTGGAGGACTTGGAGAACCGAAACAGAAGGTCGAATATTAGGATCAGAGGTGTCCCAGAAACAGTCACAGACCTTCTTGCATTTACTAACAAGCTGTTTCTCTCCCTGCTACCAGAACATAATCCAAATTAATTTACATGCGACCGTATTCATCGTGCTCTGAGAGCCAAACCACCCCCTGACAAACCTCCCAGAGATGTAATACTCTGCATGAAGGACTTTTTAGTCAAGGAGGATTTTTTATTTATTTTTTACACTTTTTTTTCAAAAAAATATTTTTTTTCACTTTTATTCCTATTACAAGGAATGTAAACATCCCTTGTAATAGGAAATGTGTGTGACAGGTCCTCTTTATGGAGAGATGTGAGGTCAATAAGACGCCACATCTCTCCTCCAGGCTGGAAATCATGAGATCGGTGAAAAAAAATTCACTCATCTCATGAATTGTTGCTTACAGCCGCAATCGCGGCTTTGTTTACTTACGGGGACCCGGGCGTGACGTCATCACATCGCGCCCGGGTCCTCCGGCGGTCATAGAGATGACTGGTGACCATCTGGTCACCAGTCATCTCTATGCTTCCTGCGAGCGCCGGACGATTCGTTCTCCGGGCCCCCGAAGGCACGGGAGAGCCCGGAGAAGCACCGGATGGTGGCGGGAGGGGGGGGGTGTCCCCTCCCGCCGCCTGTAAGAACGATCAAGCGGCGGAACCACCGCTATGATCGTTCTTATGTCGTGCAGAATCGCCGGCTGAACAAGAGGATATCTGGATGATGTCTCTGGCTGCAGGCATCATTCAGATATTCACCCGCAAAGTCCAGGACGTCATTTGACGTCCACCCAGGATGGGAGATCCCATCTGTGGACGTCAAATGACAATGGGCCGGTATTGAAGTGGTTAAATGATGTACAACAGCACCCTTTTGCACTCTGCCTTCAGACAATCGTAAGCCAAGCACAAAAAGGGCCATCATACGCTTGCCTGAAGGCACAGTCAAATGAACTTGTTGAACAATTGTGTAGATGTGGAAGTGTCTGCGCTGTAAAAAAACTGGAATACGGAGGGGGCAAAAAAGTAAAAAAAGGGGGGGTGAGGTGACAAAAAATCCGTGGACAGTGGGCCGTGAGATAGTAGGTATATTGACACGGTGGGGGTAACCCACAATAAAACGTGAAATAAGTGTGGTCTAGCCTAAACAGTGTATCTAAAACACATATAAAGAATCTTCAAATTATCAATGATAAGTGAACAGTTCGAACAAAAAACTCCCCAAGCGATTAATAGAAATAAACAAATATCCGATTTGGTAAAACTTAAAAAAGAGTGAGGTCTTAAGGACAATATTGGAGTGCAGTCCAACAAACAAACAGGTAAAGTGACTGGTAGATAGATAAGTGAAAAAAATGTCAAACTCAGGTGAATGGAAGTGCGTGCTCGGGTAGGTCCACACAACGTGCACCCTTCACCAATAGTGAATCAGAAGGCTTACCTCTCTGCTCACATACAAACCCTGAGACAATCACTGTACCAGCAGGCTGTTAACCTCCCTGGCGGTATTCCCGAGCGTGACTCGGGGTTAACATTCAGTGCCAGAAGCGGTAACCCCGAGTCACGCTCGGGGTGCATTTTTTTTTTTCCCCAAAAATTCCTGGCGATCCGGCGGATCGCCGGTCAGACTAGTCCCGCTGGGGGGGATGCAGAGTGAGCGCAGCGGTGGCTAAACATCCCGGCGATCCAGCGGGGTTTCCCGCTGGATCGCCGGTCAGATGAGTCAGGGGAAATGCAGAGTGAGCGCAGCGGTGGTGTGGTGACATCCCGGCGATCCAGCGGGGTTTCCCGCTGTGATCGCCGGTGAGAGCCCCGGCAGAATGTATTGCAGAGTGAGCGCAGCGGTGTTCTTACCTAATCCCGGTGAGAGCCCCGCTGATGTCTTCTCTGATGTCTCCTCTCTCTTCCGTCTCTGTGAACCGCAGCGCCTCACAGTGGCGGAAGTGGGCGGGAGATTCAAAAAAGTTACACTGTTACAATGTAAAAAAGTAAAACACACACATAAAGTTACATGATACAGTGTAATCTGACAGGATTTCACTGTATCACCTCAGATTTCACCTCAGATTATTCTACACTGCCCTGGCTGCCCTTTTTGCTGTTTTATCTAACCAAAAAAAATAAAATGGCATCAAAGCGTCACTTTAGCACCTCCAAAGCGGCTTTGGATCAGATAAGTGACAGCGACAGCGACACAGAGTTCCTCGCAGAATTGAGCGACAGCGATAGCGATTCGTGGCAAGATTCGTCATACGACTCCGACTCTGACCAGAGAAGTAGCGACAGCGACGAATCTCCACTTGAGCTCAGTGAGGTGCGCACTTGGTGCCCTATTGATTGCGGTATGGATGCAGTACCACCGCCAAGATTCCCGTTTACAGGATCGCCTGGGATGAAGGTAGAAGTTGATCACAATGATCCTTTGGCGTACCTAAAATTATTTCTGACAGATGACGTCATTGAAAAGATTGTCACGGAGACAAACCGCTACAAAGAGCAGCAATCCACTACTCTGCACAGCAAGTTTTCCAGATCCAGAAAATGGGAACCTGTGAGTAAGGAGGACATATGGAAATTTCTGGGGCTAATACTTCTCCAAGGGGTGGTGGGTAAACCCCTGCAGAGATGGTACTGGACTAAAAATAAATTGCTGGCAACCCCATTTTTTGGCACCATCATGTCCGAGTACCGATTTTCCCTCATAATGAAGAATCTACACTTCACCAACAATGAGGACTTTGACGAAGCCACACATCCAGCGCCCAAACTGAAGAAAATCTGGGAAGTATTCCAAATGATTATAACAAATTTCCAGCAGGCCTATGTCCCAGACCGTGACATCAGCATTGATGAAAGTCTGATGGCTTACAAAGGACGCCTCAGCTGGATTCAATACATCGCATCCAAGAGAGCGCGGTTTGGAATAAAATCCTATATGCTCTGCGAGTCTACAACTGGCTATATATGGAATTCCATCATATACACCGGCAAAGGAACACAATTCAACCCCAGGTACAGCGACTATGGGATGGCAACGTCATCAGTCCTTTCATTGCTTGAACCATTGCTCAATCAGGGGTATTGTGTAACAACCGACAACTTTTACACGTCGCCTGAGCTGTACGAGTTTCTACTAAAAAACAAGACTGACGCATATGGAACCGCTAGAGCCAACCGACGTGACCTGCCATGTATGTTTTCCAAGAAAAAACTGAAAACAGGAGAAATGGTGGCCTGGCAGAAAGGAAAGATGATGGCAATGCGTTGGCGTGACAAAAAAGACGTGTGCCTAATGAGTACAGTACATACCACCTCCACTGCCATGGTCCACACAAGAGGTGGGAAAGATGTCAAAAAGCCACAACTTGTGATCGATTACAACAACACCATGGGAGGAGTCGATAGAGCCGATCAGGCGATGACCTTCTATCCAGCTATGCGGAAGCAACAAAAAAAATACTATAAAAAAATATTCAGGCATCTCCTGGAACAATGTATGTGGAATGCCTATATACTGCACAAGGGAAGGAGTGACAAGCCTCTTGTTCACTCCGACTTCATCTGGAAGGTGGTGGAGCAAATTTTTTTGAACTACCAAACGCCATCAGTGGCCGTGAACAGATCTGGACGTCGCGCTGTTGACATTGTAAACCCAGAGAGGCTGACTGGTCGTCACTTTACGGATTACATCCCGCCAAGCGCAAAAAAGGCAGCACCTACAAGAATGTGTGTAGTTTGCTGCTCAAAGCGAGATGGGAATGGAAAAAAAGTCCGAAAGGAAACAAGGTTCTATTGCTCTGATTGTGACGTTGGTCTATGTGCAGTCCCATGTTTCAAAATTTACCACACCCAGGATGTTTACTGAATTTTCTTCTGTTTGACAAATTGCATTATTTATTACTGAATTTTCTTCTGTTTGACAAATTGCATTATTTATTACATTACTGAATAAAATGATATTATTTATTAGATTATAACTCATGATTTTATTTTTTCGAACGTTATTACATCTGAGAGGTCTACTAGAGTCTTCTTTGGTCAGGTTTAAGTAAGTAATTACTAAGAATTGCAGGCCTACAATAAATAACACCAAATTTCCATACAAAAAAATGGTACCGCTTTTGGAACAAAATTCCAGACAGAATCATACCGCTAGGGAGGTTAACTGGATATCTGCTTGTCTCGATCGTGGTACATATATATAAAGACAATGGTGTAAGAGTTGTAACTTTGTCTTCTTACAGGCAATAAGGAGACATAGTGCCCAAAATAAGCAGTGGCTGATTGTCCACTTACACAACTTACAGGAGTGTGTAAGGAGCGTGTGCCTATCTCCACGAGCGCCGAGCTCGTATCCCAATCTTCTTCCAGCTGTCAGTTTCTCTTTAGCAACATATGAGCCGTCCGCTCATGGCGAGATATATGAGCGGGGATGGAAGAAGAGAGGGGGGGCACATCGCATAAACCATGCAGCAAATAAATTTATTAAAACAAAGAAATTAGTAAAAGACTCACAGAGTACACAGTAGGAGCAGCATCTGACGGACGGTGGACGAGCGCGGCGTTCGTTGCTACGGGACCGCCCTGAGACTGCCCCATGTGAGTCTTTTACTAATTTCTTTGTTTTAATAAATTTATTTGCTGCCTGGTTTATGCGATGTGCCCCCCCTCTCTTCTTCCATCCCCGCTCATATATCTCGCCATGAGCGGACGGCTCATATGTTGCTAAAGAGAAACTGACAGCTGGAAGAAGATTGGGATACGAGCTCGGCGCTCGTGGAGATAGGCACACGCTCCTTACACACTCCTGTAAGTTGTGTAAGTGGACAATCAGCCACTGCTTATTTTGGGCACTATGTCTCCTTATTGCCTGTAAGAAGACAAAGTTACAACTCTTACACCATTGTCTTTATATATATGTACCACGATCGAGACAAGCAGATATCCAGTTAACAGCCTGCTGGTACAGTGATTGTCTCAGGGTTTGTATGTGAGCAGAGAGGTAAGCCTTCTGATTCACTATTGGTGAAGGGTGCACGTTGTGTGGACCTACCCGAGCACGCACTTCCATTCACCTGAGTTTGACATTTTTTTCACTTATCTATCTACCAGTCACTTTACCTGTTTGTTTGTTGGACTGCACTCCAATATTGTCCTTAAGACCTCACTCTTTTTTAAGTTTTACCAAATCGGATATTTGTTTATTTCTATTAATCGCTTGGGGAGTTTTTTGTTCGAACTGTTCACTTATCATTGATAATTTGAAGATTCTTTATATGTGTTTTAGATACACTGTTTAGGCTAGACCACACTTATTTCACGTTTTATTGTGGGTTACCCCCACCGTGTCAATATACCTACTATCTCACGGCCCACTGTCCACGGATTTTTTGTCACCTCACCCCCCCTTTTTTTACTTTTTTGCCCCCTCCGTATTCCAGTTTTTTTACAGCGCAGACACTTCCACATCTACACAGTATCAATTCTTTTGTCTTGAGAGGACGACACTCTTGGTGTTTGCTGCAGTATTCACGCCCACTCACCCCACTGTCCTTTTTCTGGCCCACTCCCTTTCACTTTTATCCCATACAGCGCAGGAGTCCACCCAATACATTGTTGAACAATTGTTGAAAAATGGACATAAAAAGAACCAACTAATTTCAAAATGCTTTATTTCCAAAAAAAACACAAGAAAGTTATATGTATCTGAATACATCTGTATTCCAAATTTTGCAAAAACACTAACGCAAAACGTGGTAAAAATCGCGTTAACGCCACTTTTTCCAGCCGTCCAACCCAGCTTTACAGCTCGTTTTTAAAAACGTCCATGGGCATGAGGCCTAAAAGAGAAAATCTACAGATGACAAACCTTTATAAGCCGGTAGATGACCACGTAGGCTTGATGTCCTATTTGATAAGCTTGATCAACAACTTGGGCCTTCCAGCTTGGGGCAAAAATCACAACGCGGTCAAAGTTGATTCAACGGCACCAACCTGGGTGGTTTACAAGAGTACATAGTCATTTCTACTGCTTTTAGACGGGGAGAAAATAATATGTTTGTTTCAAAAGGGAAACTGCACCATTGATACGTATAATCTTAAATCTTTTGTTGGTCAACCATTTTTCTCGACGGGTAAAAAACAAGGGCCCAGATTCAAGCAGCACTTGCGCCCGCGCAACCATAGGTTACGCAGTGCAAGTGCTTACTTGCTCCGGTGTAACGAGTGCTCCTGATTCAGGAAACTCGTTACACCGACTGCAGGCTAAAATCTGCGCGGCATAAGGCTCTTATGCCTCACAGATTTTAGGCTGCATTCTTGCGGGGGCCGCTAGGGGGCGCTCCCATTGTGTATCAGCGTGTAGTATGCAAATTGCATACTACCACTGATTCACAAGCTTGCGCGGGCCCCGCGCAAGCCAGGTACGGAGTTTCCGTACGGCTACTTTAGCATTGGCTGCCCCTACTATTAGAAGGGGCAGCCTTGCGCTAAAAGTATAGCCGGCCTTCCCGCGCCGTGAAATTTGAATTTCACGGCGTTTGCGTAACGGGAGCGCGCCTAATTTAAATGATTCCCGCCCCTGCGGGATCATTTAACTTGCTTACGCCGGGAAAAAATTTGCCGGCGCACCCTCGCAATTCACGGAGCTACTGCTCCGTGAATCGAGGGCAGCGCAAAATATTTGCAGGGGGGCAGGGCAAAATCGTTGCCCTGCTCCCCCGCAAATATCGCGCAATTCTACTTGAATCTGGGCCAAGGAGTTTTATTGAGCTTCTTCATAAACTCAAAGAACAAGATAAAAAAAAAAAAAAAAAAAACGTAGTGACTGCCTCGGGGGTAATCTTCTGCCATTTCTCCCTCCAGCCCAATCTGAATACAAGCTCTTGCCAACAAAAGTCTGGGGTGGTCACACCATTTTTTTTTTTTTTTAGAAGATGCAGGTCTGCCAGAGGTAGTAAATAAGCAATTCCTTCTTTTGGTCCAGAGATATAAACTTTCTATAGACATCTTTCTGAATGGCCAATAGATACACCCAACATTATGAATTCATGCTTTCATCTTAGAGGGATCTCAGAGGTGCTTTAATATACATTATGGTTTCTGTTCTGCCCATATTATCCATAGCAAATATGTGCAATGTTAGTTTGACGTCGCTGCCATCTAGTGGCCGGAGTTAGTTATTTTGCCAAAAGCTTACAGGAAGTTGTAAAGTTAGAAGCAGCAACCTTTAACCTGGAACTGTATTTCCTCCATTTCATGCCTACTCCTGGATCTAACAGACTCATGTATGAGAAGCTCTTAAAACATTCCTGGACTAGTGATGGAATTGTTTGTGAGTACTCTTACTGATGGACTGAGGCTGCTGTGTAAAGTTTAATGTACTGACACATACAGGTCATTCTCAAAAAATTAGCATATTGTGACAAAGTTCATTATTTTCTGTAATGTACTGATAAACATTAGACTTTCATATATTTTAGATTCATTACACACAACTGAAGTAGTTCAAGCCTTTTTATTGTTTTAATATTGATGATTTTGGCATACAGCTCATGAAAACCCCAAATTCCTATCTCAAAAAATTAGCATATCATGAAAAGGTTCTCTAAACGAGCTCTTAACCTAATCATCTGAATCAACTAATTAACTCTAAACACCTGCAAAAGATTCCTGAGGCTTTTAAAAACTCCCAGCCTGGTTCATTACTCCAAACCGCTATCATGGGTAAGACTGCCGACCTGACTGCTGTCCAGAAGGCCATCATTGACACTCTCAAGCAAGAGGGTAAGACACAAAGACATTTCTGAACGAATAGGCTGTTACCAGAGTGCTGTATCAAGGCACCTCAGTGGGAAGTCTGTGGGAAGGAAAAAGTGTGGCAGAAAACGCTGCACAATGAGAAGAGGTGACCGGACCCTGAGGAAGATTGTGGAGAAGGACCGATTCCAGACCTTGGGGGACCTGCGGAAGCAGTGGACTGAGTCTGGAGTAGAAACATCCAGAGCCACCGTGTACAGGCGTGTGCAGGAAATGGGCAACAGGTGCCGCATTCCCCAGGTCAAGCCACTTTTGAACCAGAAACAGCGGCAGAAGCGCCTGACCTGGGCTACAGAGAAAGTACTTTTTTCGGATGAAAGAAAATTGTGCATGTCATTCGGTAATCAAGGTGCCAGAGTCTGGAGGAAGACTGGGGAGAGGGAAATGCCAAAATGCCTGAAGTCCAGTGTCAAGTACCCACAGTCAGTGATGGTCTGGGGTGCCATGTCAGCTGCTGGTGTTGGTCCACTGTGTTTTATCAAGGGCAGGGTGAATGCAGCTAGCTATCAGGAGATTTTGGAGCACTTCATGCTTCCATCTGCTGAAAAGCTTTATGGGAGATGAAGATTTCATTTTTCAGCACGACCTGGCACCTGCTCACAGTGCCAAAACCACTGGTAAATGGTTTACTGACCATGGTATTACTGTGCTCAATTGGCCTGCCAACTCTCCTGACCTGAACCCCATAGAGAATCTGTGGGATAATGGGAAGAGAAAGTTGAGAGACACAAGACCCAACACTCTGGATGAGCTTAAGGCCGCTACCGAAGCATCCTGGGCCTCCATAACACCTCAGCAGTGCCACAGGATGATTGCCTCCATAACACCTCAGCAGTGCCACAGGATGATTGCCTCCATGCCACGCCGCATTGAAGCAGTCATTTCTGCAAAAGGATTCCCGACCAAGTATTGAGTGTATAACTGAACAGAATTATTTGAAGGTTGACTTTTTTTTTATTAAAAACACTTTTCTTTTATTGGTCGGATGAAATATGCTAATTTTTTGAGATAGGAATTTGGGGTTTTCATGAGCTGTATACCAAAATCATCAATATTAAAACTATAAAAAGGCTTGAACTACTTCAGTTGTGTGTAATGAATCTAAAATATATGAAAGTCTAATGTTTATCAGTACATTACAGAAAATAATGAACTTTATCACAATATGCACATTTTTTGAGAATGACCTGTGTTTTGTTTATGCTTATGTTGTAGTTTTACAAAGTTATTCAGAAAAAAAAAAAAATTACATACAGATCTGATGTCTCACGTTTCTTGACTTCTAAATTATTGTTAAGCTGTCTGACTAGTGTTAGTTATACAACAGTTCAATAACGCAACGCAGAACAGTTTCTATGGTAGGCACGTCAGACCACCCCCTTCCTAGGTGGGAGGTTCCCCACGGCTCGTTGATATGTGTGTGTGTATAAAGGGGAGGTTCATAGAGGGTGGTACACTGCTGGGCTCTGATGAAGAGGCTTTGGGCTACGAAACGCATCAGCCGGCGGTGACCCTTTTCACTTTCTCCATGATCAGTCGGAGTTTGGTTCGATGTCCTTTTCACTGTAGCTTATGTTGATCAAACTTTACTGCGATTTCTTCTACTACACTTGTGAGTAGGCTCTGTATATATTTTAATTTAATTAAAATCTTTTAACGGTAATACACTTGGCAGGTGCGCCTTTGTTTTCCTTGCCACTAGGATATGCCCATCCACGAAGGGCAGCAAGGCCGGGGGCACCGTTGTTGGTATCATCCTTATGGACAATAGATTTTTTGGACTATCCTCTCTTGCGCAGTAGAGTTTGTTTTCTGTGTTCCATAGTGCTTTAATATCTGACTGAAAAGCGAAATGATTTTGTTTAAGCTTTTTTTTTTTTTGTTCTGCACGTCACTCTTTGTTCTTCTCAAAATTTCCAACAACCTCATGAACATACATTATCCAGGCTTACTTTCTAAGTCCAAGAGTTTTTTTGGCCTGCAGTAACATCTCTCTCTCCAACAGAGATATAATTTTGCCCCTGTACAAATCATTAGTAAGACCTCATCTGGAATATGCAGTTCAGTTTTGGGCTCCAGTTCTCAAAAAGGATATCGGGGAACTGGAGAAAGTGCAGAGAAGGGCAACCAAACTGATAAGAGGCATGGAGGAGGTCAGCTATGAGGAAAGATTAGAGGAACTGAATTTATTCTCTCTTGAGAAGAGGAGAATAAGGGGGGATATGATCAACATGTACAAATATATAAGAGGTCCATACAGTGGACTTGGTGTTGAGTTATTCACTTTACGGTCATCACCGAGGACAAGGGGGCACTCTCTTTACGTCTAGAGGAAAAGAGATTTCACCTCCAAATACGGAAAGTTTTTTTCACAGTAAGAGCTGTGATAATGTGGAACAGACTCCCTCCAGAGGTGGTTCTGGCCAGCTCAGTAGATTGCTTTAAGAAAGGCCTGGATACTTTCCTAAATGTACAGAATATAACTGAGTACTAAGATTTGTAGGTAAAGTTGATCCGGGGAACATCTGATTGCCTCTCGGGGTATCAGGAATTTTTTCCCCTGCTGTAGCAAATTGGATCATGCTCTGCTGGGGTTTTTTGCCTTCCTCTGGATCAACTGTGGGTATGGAGTTGGGTGTATAGGATTTTACTGTGTTTTTTATTTTTATTTTTTATTTTTTGTGGTTGAACTGGATGGACTTGTGTCTTTTTTCAACCTGACTAACTATGTAACCCTAGCTATTGGATTTTCATACTCCATTTGTCAAAAGGCCGTTGCATGGGACTGCAAAGTCGTACAATGCCCAAATTTTTCCTAATGCTGCGTACACACAATCGGAAATTGACAACAAAACCGTGTTTTTTTTTTTTCCCCGACGAACGTTTGGCTCAAACTTGTCTTGCATATACAAAATTCTGACCATCAAGAACGCGGTGACGTACAACACTACGACGAGCCGAGAAAAATGAAGTTCAATGCTTCCGAGCATGCGTCGACTTGATTCCGAGCGTGCATAGGATTTTTTTTCTTGTCTGAATCGCATACAAACGATAGTAATTTCCGACAAGAACTTTTCCCGTTGGAAAAAATTTGAGAACCAGCTCTCAAAATTTTTCGTGGTGGGAAAAATTCAGTTGTCGCCTACACACGGTCGGAATTTCCGACCAGAAGCTCACATCGTACTTTTCCTTTAGGAATTGCCGATCGTTGGAATACATGGAATTCTCCTCACTGGCACACTAATCCAAAACAAGACTTTGCAGTCTTTGTTGATGGTCTTGATTTACAGTACAGTATTGATAGTACAGTATTCAGGTATATTTTGTAATCTGGTAACCTTTACTTTGTTCCTCCCTTCATAATTGCTGAATTGAATGAACTGACCGCGATACTGTATTTATAATCAAGTTTCTGAAGAGGGACTGGCTATCGCAGAACGGCTGAGGAAGGGAGAGGAGCTTACATTCTGCCCAACACCTAAATTCCATGGACTCCACGCTGCACCTAAAATCCATGCACTGTTCGTTCCATCAGAAGCGCCTGCAAGTAATGTAACCCCTGCACAGCCAATAACACTTGAAGTGGACAACTTGCCTGCGCTTTCTGCAGCACCTGCATCCGGAGTGCCTGTGCGCACTGTAGTCCCTGCACAGCCAGCAACACTTGATGTTGGCAAACTCCCTGCATCTGTAGTAAAAAGGGTTCACGGACTTCAAAAGAGAAGGCATTTTTCGAGGCAGGCAGTTGACAGACATCATAGTGAACACCTTATGCATCTCAAGCGGCTGGAACATCAGGTGCGCTTACTGCGTAAAACAGTGGCGTGCGTACTGCAGATTCACACTGAACATCAAGAACTTAAGTCTGGACAGGAGGAACTCAAGGCTGGGCAAGAGAGGCTGGAGCAGGAGTTTGCGAACACTCGCTTGCACAGAATAAGCCTGATGGATTTGCAAGAAAATTACATGGCACCACAAGAGATAGGTGGCGATTCACAGATTACTCTTTCTCCTATTTTGCAAATACCCACAGATGCTGACGATCGGAGACATCTCACTGCACCTCTGACACTACCAATGTATGACAAAGTTACTGCTGTGGCACCCTTGGATTCTATGGCCACCCCAGTCAGAAGCAATCCAAGCCCAGTATCCTTCACATCTGGCACACCCTTGGATTCTATGACCACCCCAGTCAGAAGCAATCCAAGCCCAGTGTCCTTCACATCTGGCACACCCTTGGATTCTATGACCACCCCAGTCAGAAGCAATCCAAGCCCAGTGTCCTTCACATCTGGCACAACCTTGGATTCTATGACCACCCCAGTCAGAAGCAATCCAAGGCCAGTGTCCTTCACATCTGGCACAACCTTGGATTCTATGACCACCCCAGTCAGAAGCAATCCAAGCACAGTGTCCTTCACATCTGGCACAACCTTGGATTCTATGACCACCCCAGTCAGAAGCTATCCAAGGCCAGTGTCCTTGACATACCCAAGACAAACGCTATAGGCAACAGGGTATCGTCGGTGGCAAGGAGTAGAAAGACCATGTCTCCATTACCAGACTATGCCCTCCCAGTCATAACCGAAGAGGATGCAGCCCTTATAGTCCCGCATTCGCTCAACAAACCGGGGAATATGGCCTGGCTTGTTTTGAAACATTTAATTTCATGGGAGCAATACCAGCAATGGACCAAGAGGGTTAATTTTGATGGGGATAATCACAAACCGGGAATCCCTGCAAATTTGAAAGCAACCATTCTCGACTTTGTCCACCAAAGATTCCAAGGGGACAATGTTCAAGCTTGTAGGGACAAAGTTAATGAATTCCTCAGGATGTCTCGAGAATGCCCTTGGTCAAAGTTGCAATAAAGACACTAGAGTTACAATGTTAAATAATACAGTAGCATGTACTGTACAGTAGTTAATGTGCTGTGGACACTGCAGAAATAAAATATACATTATATGTGAAAAAAACGATTGCCTTTTGTGTTTGTTTGAACTTCAGTAAAGTAGAATATTGTGCACTGATCTGTACAGTACCATTTTTCTGTGCTGTTGGATGGTGTGGGTGAGAAGAGGGACACCTTTCAGTGCTACAGTAGACAACCTTGTGGCCTGCCTACAGTACTGTAACATACCGTATTTGCCGGCGTATAAGACACCCTCATTTTGCATTTTTTTTAAGATTTTTTTGCCTGTACTCACCGTATAAGACGACCCCCATTCCGATGCTTCAGATTTCTTTCTTCTGGAGCCATATTCTTCTTCATTCTTGCTGGAGATGGAGCCAATTATAGTGAGTGATGTATTCTATTAATTAATACAAAGCCTGCTTGGATTGGCAGAGGCTGTAACATCCTCAGCCCACGCCCACTGTATGTAGGCACACGGATTGGCAGAGGTTGTTACCCCAATTCGAGCAGGCTCTGTATTCATTTGAATACATCGCTCACCAGGATTGGCTAAGCTGTATATACTGTATGTAGTCGAAGCTCCATGCCATATTACCGCACATCCAGCAGGCATCCGAGCAGCTGACCCGGTGTATAAGACGACCCCTGCTTTTTGGCCAGTTTTTTTTAAGTGTAAAAAGGTAGTCTTATACGCCAGCAAATACAGTAATCTTTTTTTATTTTTTTCTCATAGCTCTGGCTCGATCAGCAAGCTTCAATTACAGTTCTCCTCCCCCACTCTATTCACATTGCAACCTTGAGAGCCGAGGAGGGAAGAGAATTGGCGCCATGGGGGGTGCCTGCAAACTGGCCCAAAACCCTAACTGGCAGAGTTGTTGGGGGGGGGGGGGTGGTACAGTAGTATTGTAAGCTACAGTACTGTGCCTACAGTACATTATACTGCACAAGTGTCATCCTATTGTAATTCAACATTCTGAAACTGTATGTACAGTTTATTTTTGCGGTACTGAACCTGTTGTCGGGTAGAAAACCTTACACCAAAAACTGTACACATTAAACATAAATAAATAAAAAAAAAAAAAAAAAAAAACACAAATACTTAAAGGTACAGGTATCTTTAAAATGTGGCTTTTTTGGGAGAATACAAAAATACGCTGATCCCAAATCTAATCAGCGGCTCCTGAGGGGGTAGCGCTACACAAGAAAGAGTCTTCTCTTTCCAGAAATCGATAAGGCCGAAAAAGTTCAACAGCAGACCACTCGCATCATTACTAGATACAGTGGCCAGCCCAAGACAATCAAGAAGACCTTTGAAAGATTTTGGCATTTACTTACTATTGATCCAACACTAAGTCAACATGTAGCATCTCGCCCTTTGGTAACATACCGTAGGACTAGATCAATTAAAGGCTGCGGTTCATGGTCAGGGAGTAGGGATAGGCTTTTTGTGCCCTGACACCCTCCCCCCCCTTCTTTTTATATTTCTATTTCTTGTATGTTCCCTCTTTTACTTAGATGTCCTAGTTTCTTCTTTTTTCTCTTGGGAACTGGATACCCCCCCCAGCTTGTTGGTAAGCGCTTAGACGCGAGTTTCACAACTCGCATTCGGCGCTCTATAAGTATCTATTCCAATCCAATCCAAAGATCAGCTTGTCCAAAGCGAATTTGTTGGAACCTTCAGATCTGACCCATGTAAGAACTTGGGAACTTTTTTCATGCGGTGGCTGTACAACTTGCCGTTTCATGAACACCAGCAAAAATGTAATATTGCCCAATGGCGTACGTTTTAAACCAAAGCATTACGCCAATTGTAAAATGCCAGAGGTAGTATATCTTTTGATCTGCCAGTGTGGATGCTTTTATTTCGGCAAGACTAAACTAGAATTCAGAAAACGTGCTAGGCGACATATTACAAGTCTGCAGAAAGCTAACCCTAAATTACCTATGGGTAGACATGTGTTTATCCATCATGGAGGAACATGTCCCCATTTCAATTTTTTGATTCTGGACCGAATCCATCCCCACCCTAGAGGAGGGGACTGGAATTGGTCCATATTACAACGGGAACAAGATAGACAATGGACTTAAATGCTACCCATTATACAGGCTTGAACACTCAGATGAGTTTTGGACCATTCTTGGAAGGATTTGAGTCAGGAATATGAGAAAGATCTTTAAATACCTTGTAAATATTTATTTTCTTATTCTATTTTATTTACTTAATAAACGATCAGGCCAAAGAGTAAAAAATAATAATCATGTCTTGTTGGTCCATAGCTCGTGTTGATTATTGCTGGCCAGGAGCCTTGCAACACAGGTCTATCGAGAGAGAGGACGCCGATTTGGTGCACTGCAATAGGTATGGACAACAAAGTTAATCTCTCCCCCACCTCTGATCCTTGTTTTCCCTGTTGTTTGAGGGCACCTTTATGGCTTATTATCCGTGGAGCAGCACTGTGGACCGGAGTCTCCCCCACTGTGTGACTATCTATTTGTCCTATTGACATACCTAGGGCCACCATCCTCTAATAGGATGCTGGCCTCTAAGGCACCTTATGAAGATACCTATCATTAAGGCGTTAGGGGGATGCCTCGGCCCTATTATGATGCCCCGGATTTGCCTAGCCCCAACTCAGGGAAAGGGGAAATGTTATATGGGTCGTTTATTTTGCATTATACCTGTAGTAATGCAGATTACTATTTATTATTTAGGTGTGGGATTACCTTTTCCATGCCATATCTGGCACTACGGCGCTTCCTTTCTCGTCATATCGCTCTGTGTCCACTATCATGGCCCAATAAGAATCTAAGTGGTGTTAAATCACAAGAGTAGGTATGCTACACAATCTTTTACACATTTTAATTCAGAATACTATATATTACTTAAACTGTTTAGGGATCTCTTTATACATTGTTGTGCTGATGGGGAAGTCATATCCCATCAGTAATACCATAGTCCTATTTACTCCTGTGACTGTGGCAACATATATTTCATATATATATATATATATATATATATATATATATATATATATATATATATATATATATATATATATATATATATATATATATATGACCCATACTAGTTACATTTATTATTACTTCTATAGATCTAACTACTCAATCTTCTAAGATCTGCAATCTACCTAAGGGTACTGCATCACCCAGAACCCTGCGGATCTGACTCCCGCAGGGGGTGAAGGTGCTACTTAGACGCGCCCCTGCCCGGTGTGTACTGTTCCAACTTCCCTCAGTCTTGTCTCTTGTGTCTCAGCTGGCGTTGCTCGACATTCCACAGCTGTTGGTGAGCATGTACATATATCATTTATGTTTTTTCTATATGAGTTTACTAACGAATTACATGAATGTATACTGTATACCCTGTAAAAAAGTATATGCAACTAATTTATGTTGTTTGTTTACATATTATCAGATAAGAGTGTGTCATAGATGACTGCTGCGCCCAGAAGACGCTTTGTGCGAAACATGTCGGCGACCAGCTGTTCCATTCATCTAATTCTTGTCGCATTTTGTCTGTCACAGGGCAATCAATGATCTCAGTCATTGTATTTTTTATATATTTTGTTTTCATGTATTTATAATACATTTTGATATTTTTCTATACATCTCTCTATACCTTGTATCATTTGCTCACCTATTCATGACACGACACACCACGAAAAGTCCTAGATTACTGATACGGTTTTATTACCTATTCAGTTTGTTCTCTGCTCTCATATTTTAACCATTAAGGACTGGTGCAGTACTGTCTGTGTTGGAAACCAACCATACAAACCTCCGAAATATTGCTGGCTTTTTGTAACTGCACAGCTATCTCCTAAATGTATAGTAGGGGATCCCGTGCATATGCATATTTTGATGCTATACCCTTCTACAGTCACTATTACCTCATATTCCCAAACCTTAGGTCCCTTGTTGGTTGCCTAATGATCCCTTGAGGACGAAACCTGACTCATCACCTATTGTAGGTTTTTCCACGTGGGTATGTACCGGAGCATGATGGGACTGTCACATCATAAGAGAGGCCTATATAAATCATTGCACACCGGACACCCGGCATAACAGCGGGAAAAAGCGTTGTGTCAACATAGGAGGAAGAGAAGAAGAGCGGGCTGGCCACTACTAGTAATTGAGCTAACACACAAAGATGGCGGCGGCCAGCCCTGAAGAAGGCGGCACCGGAGAGCGAGTGGGAGAAGACCCGGGGCCGAGATGACAGCGGAGAAGACCCCCGGTGAGCGGAAGTAGACCCCCGGAGAGCGGAAGAAAAAGGCCCGGAGCTGACTAATAAATTACTTTAAAAACCCTGTGTTGTTTTTTTTTCTTTTACACTTTGCCTCCAGGTGAATGGGTAGGGGTACGATGTACCCCATATTCATTCACCTAGGGTGAGGGGCCAATATCTGGGGGCCCCCTTATTAAAGGGGTCTCCCAGATTCCGATAAGCCCCCGCCCGCAGACCCCGACAACCAACGGCTAGGGTTGTCGGGAAGAGGCCCTGTCCTTATCAACCTGGGGACAGGGTGCTCTGGGGTGGGGTGGCCCCGCAGTGCGCCCCCCTGCCCCAGAGCACCCAACCCCCCCACGTTGAAGGCATGCGGCCTGGTACGGCTCAGGAGGGGGGGGGCGCTCGCTCGTCCCCACTCCTTTCCTGGCTGGCCGGGTAGCGTGCTTTGGATACGGGTCTGGTATGGATTGTAGGGGGACCCCCCACGTCGGTTTTTCGGCGTGGGGGGGGGTCTCCTTACAACCCATACCAGACCTAAGGGCCTGGTATGCTCCTGGGGGGGAACCCATGTCAGTTTTTTATTTGAAATTTGGCGTGGAGTTCTCCCTCAGGATTCATACCAAACGCCGCAGCTAAAATTGGCGGGAATCCAAGTTGGATCTCCCGTCGCTTCTATGATGCGCTCGCTGGAATGTGCTTTGTCTATTCCAGCGAGTGTGAGATGTCGGCACCCTGTCGCCGAGAATCAGCGCGATGCTGTCGTGCTGGAAACACATTCTCGGAAACAGGTACAGTAAAAGCTAAAGACAACCCTGAAGAGACACCTTTAGCTGTGTGTGTCAGAAGAGTGGACGCTGCACATGTTTAACATCGCTTATTATGTAGCTAAACATGAAAAGCCATTTTGAGATTTCCGTTATTTATTAATGTTAGCTGCTAAACTTGATGTGAAGTATGGAAATGATGTGCAATGCAAACAATTCATTCATTTCATTGCAAAAACAATCAGAGAAAGTCTTGTGGCAAACATTAAAAAGTCAACTTGTATTGGCATCATGATTGACGGATCTACTGATCGAACCTCGACTGAACAGGAGCTGTGGTGGCTCAACGCGATTGGCACTGCGCTGACAAGCCATTCACCTCTGCAGCTAGGGGTTCGGATCCCGGTCTCGGTACATGTGAATTGAGTTTGGTGGTCTCAGCCCGGCTCCCGGTGGGTGTGCTATGCGAGGTAAGCCTGCGCTTAGTACGCCAACCCCCTCCCACAAAAAAAACACCACACTTACACGCACTCGAAATTGGGTTAACATGCACGCACTTTGACCACGAGGTCTCTAAAAAAGAGAGGCAAAGGACTAACGGGGCTGGTTGAGCGGGCTAGATCCTCTCACACACTTATAGGGAGTCCCTCTGCCCCGTTGGGCTTCAAAGCGTAGCAGGTAGGGCGGGCTATGTGGGAGGACGCCCTCACACACCCGCCATTGCCACACAGGGCATGGAGAAAGGTGGTAGATTGCCTCTGGGGGAGGCCTGCCTGCTCCCAACTCCTGCACACAAAAAAAATACACTTAAAAAAAATAAAAAAATAAAATAAAACATGAGTAAAAAAAAAAAAAAGAACCTTGACTGAACATGCAAACATTTATGTCTGTTATGTTTCAGAAGGAAAAATAAAAGAAGATTTTTTGGGTACTTATTGCTCTACAGCTCAAGGTTATTTCAAAGGATTAACTGCCTTTTTGGATAGTCTGCATCTTAATTACAAAGGCAGGTTTTGGGTTGCTGGTTTGGGAACGGATGGGGCTGCAAGCATGCTTGGCCACAAGTCTGGTTTGGCAGTTCAAATGAAAGACATCTGCCCATGGATGATCAGTATACATTGTGTGGCTCATCGCTTGCAGCTTGCTGTCTTGGATGTTTGCAAGGAAGTGTTAATGGACCACCACTTACGGATTACAATCCGAACACAGCCATAGATAAGTGGTATTTCTCATCAGAAAGGGGACGTTACACAGGGCTTGCTCCTTCTGTATAATGCCTACCATAGCAAATCTCTGAAATTGGCTTTCTATTGTTATGCCATATTGTTTGCCATGAAAGGAAGCCCTGGTTTATTTGCCTTTAATACCACACTTTCACTTAGGGAAAGCACTTATTTTCCTTTTAGGTGTATATTAATTTATGTTAATATTGTTAAAGTTGTTGTTGTTATGTATTTTTATAACTTAATACTGAATAAAACAATTAACAGTGTTATTTCATGAGATCATTTACAAGGGCGTGTTTAAGGGGCGGGGCAAGGTAGGGTTTGGGTGGGGCAACAGGTGGCGAGTAAGGCCCCGTACACACGACCGAGTAACTCGACGGGCGAAACACATCGAGTTCCTCGTTGGACTTGTCCAGGAACTCGACAGGCTTGCTTTGCGTACAGACAACAATTTCCTCGTTCTCAAGCGCGGTGACGCTCACCACGTGCGACGGAACTATAAAAGGGGAGGTTTGAATTCATTGGCGCCACCCTTGGGGCTCCTTTTGCTAATTTCGTGTTTACGCGTGTTAGTATAAGTTTGGTGAGTGACGATTCGCACTTTTCAGTCTTTGTGCTTTCAGATTGATCTCTGCCGTTCAGTTTGTACTTGTGGGGGTCGTATCTAGTCTATCGGGACGTGCGGTCAGGTCGTATTGTTTTACATTGCGGTCCTGTCCGCACGTTTTGGTTGGCACCGGGCCAATTAGGGCTAGGTGCCACGGACTAATCGAAAAGGCAGGGATAGTTAGGAAGGGGTTAACAGTGAGCCTCACTCCCTCCCCTCCCTTGCGTTAGATGGAGGCCCCCCATAGGCTAGCCCAGGACGAGTTAGATTTAGAGAAAGGGGCAAGTGCTTAGGAGGTTGGGCCAGAGGTTTTTAAGGAGGGAATCCACCCCTCCTGCTTCCTCTTACCTGCAGCAGCGCCAGCAGAGGAAGCTCTCAGGCTGTGGATGGCTGAAGACCTGATAGGTATGATCCGGGAGCGGGTGCGGTCCGACGGCGGCTTCCTGGCCTGTGTCGCCGCCGACCTGGGGGTGCCGGGACCGTCCCCCTTGCCGTGCCCCACTGTAGGGGGTCGGCGGGCCCCTCGCAGGGCTACCCGGCCGCCTGTTCGATTGAGCCCGAGTCCCCCTAGGGCCTCACAGCGGCGGGGATAGTCCATGGCATCTGAGGCTGGGAGGGGCGGCGCTGCCGCCCGTCCGCACGATGGCGCTGTAGCTCCGCCCCCTTCTTCCGGCTCTCCTCGTGGTGCTCTTCACTCCCCCCCTGCCAGGTACCTGTGAGTGCCTGTGCCTCCCCCCCTCCTGTCTGTGGCTATGGGCAATAATAATGCCCCAGGTGGTTCCAGCTCCTCAGCTACTGAGGAGGCTGGCCTAGTTAGGGATACTGTCCCCACTTCTGAAGCTGTGCAGGGTATAGAGGCCCCTTCTGGTCAGCCTATTCATAATGATCCTCCTGCATCTGTATTTGAGGATGCGAGGGAGGATGTAGCAGGCCCTTCCTCTCCCCTTTTAGCCAACTCTGCTGATGTCCGCCCCCGCGCCGTGAGTCACAGGCGCGACCGCTCCCGCAGACGGGACGTACGGTCTTTTTCCAGATCCTCGTCCCGTAGTTCAGGTAGATACTACAGGTATAGCAGAAGCCGTCGCCATAGGTCCCCTAGGCGCCACAGTAGATCTAGGCGCTCTAGGTCCTCCCGCTGGAGGTCGCCATTCTCCTCTGGCAGCCGCTCCAGGACCCCTAGGGGCTGGGAGGGCCATCATAGGTCCAGGCACGGATCCTCAAGGCGCTCCAGGCAGCCTTCTCGCGTGGACGAGAGGTCCGGCGCGCCCGCATCCTCTGTTAATCCCTTAGCTACTCCTGTTCCAGTGGCGCTCCCTCCGGTGCATGTGCTGCCTCCGCCTGCTCCGGTGTCTGCTCCTTCGGTGGTGATGTCATCTGCGGTTTCTTCAGAGATGCCTCCTCCTCCGTCTTCTGCCGTCATTTGGTGAGTTTGATTACGCAGGGTGCTGGGGGTGGGTCGCAGGCTTTGGTACCGGCCCTTAAGGCATTGTTAACGCAGCTGGAGTCCGGTTCCCAAGGGGTGGTTACACCTATTCCGAACAAATGGGCTCCGTCTCCGCCAAGAGCTAGTGTGCACAAGGAGTCTTTTTTCTGCGGGATTAGCCCGTTGGGTTCACATGTTAGCGATGACATTAAGCAAAAAATTTGGGATAACAAGTATGTGGACATCTGGTCCTTGGTATCGGCGGACCAGAACACAATTGATAAAGAGCGCAAGCCTTTTACGGACAGGTCAGCTGAGCGCAGGCCCCGCGTTGCTAGGACGATAGGTAACTGGCTTCAGGCTTTTGCGGTGCTGGGTGGTATAATGGGAGAGCAACACCCTGAACGCTGTTCGGAACTCTTTATCTATTTGGATTCGGTTTACAATGCGTATAAATCTCATGGCGGCAGCGCCTGGTGGAGATACGATGAGGAGTTCCGAAGGCGTTTGGCGTTGCAGCCCGAAGTGGGGTGGGGTTGCAAGGCGACGGATGTATGGCTGCGGCTCATGATGGCGCAGAGGCAGACTCCCTTTCTCGGCGGGGCCGCTGCTTCCTCAACAGGTCAGCAGGGCGCAGCGGCCGCAAAGAGACCTGGAACTTGCTGGCTCTTTAACGAGGGCCATTGTAAGTTCTTTGGGTTGTGCAAGTTTAAACATGAGTGCTCCTCTTGTGGGGGTGCCCATGGTGCAGTCCGTTGCCCTCGCGGTGCAAAACCGGCACAGAAGGGCGCAGCACCTGCTGAAGGGAAAGATGCCAGTGAGCGTGGACGAGATGTTGCCCTGGCTAGAGCGTTACCCTAATAGGTCAGAGGAAGAGCAGTTGCGCATAAGTTTTTTGTATGTTTTTTTCATACCATTTGTTCCTTCAGCGTCCCCTCAACTGGCTGACAATTTGCAATCGGCTGCGCTTTATCCGGAAGCTCTACGGGACAAGGTTAGTAAATAAGTTAATTTGGGTCGCATTGAGGGCCAGTTTTTATCTTCCCCCTTTTCCAATTTGAGGGTTTCTCCTTTGGGAGTGGTCCCCAAAAAGGACAGTGGTAAGTTTCGCTTGATTCACCATCTGTCTTATCCGAGGGGCTCATCGGTCAACGACGGCATCTCTAAAGAGGAGGCGTCGGTTTCCTATGTGTCTTTTGATAGGGCGGTGGTGTTGGTCCGGCGGGCCGGTCGGGGCGCCCTTATGGCTAAGACGGATATTGAATCTGCCTTCAGGTTGTTGCCGGTGCACCCGGATTGCTACCATCTTCTGGGTTGCTGCATGGATGGCCTGTTTTACTATGATACCTGTTTGCCGATGGGGTGCTCTATATCGTGCCACTATTTCGAAATGTTCAGTTCCTTTTTGGAATGGGTGGTACGATATGACACTGGCTTTAGATCTATCATTCATTATTTGGATGACTTTCTGTTCGTGGCCCCGGGTGAGTCTTCTCTCACTGTCAATTTTTGTTGGATTCCTTTTGTGCCCTGATGAGCAGATTCGGTGTTCGGCTTTCCGCTGAAAAAACGGAAGGTCCAACTACCAATCTGTCGTTTTTGGGTATTGAAATAGATTCCCTTGAAATGGTCATTAGGTTGCCGGCTGGCAAGCTCGAAAAACTGGTAAGTTTGATTGATGGTTTTTGCGGAGTTCAGAAAGTCACTCTTGGGTCTCTTGGTCTTTGCATGTCGTATCATGCCGATGGGTCGGGTTTTTTCCCGACGGTTATCATTGGCCACCACAGGGGCCAAGAGGCCTGAGCATCGGGTCCGACTGACTTCATCCCTAAAAGCGGACCTGTTGTAACTCACGCCACACCAACGGTCGCACGTGTTTTTTGTCGGACGAGGTATGCAATCAGGAGTTGGCCCTGTTCACCGATGCGGCTGGATCGGTGGGCTACGGTGCAATTCTCGGGAATGATTGGAGTGCGGAATCATGGCCGCAAGAGTGGCGGGATAAGGGGTTGTGTCGCAACCTTACTCTCCTTGAGCTTTTTCCCATCGTAGTGGCGGTTGAACCTAGGGGGGACAGGCTCAGAGACAGGAAGGTATGCTTTTGGACTGATAATAGCAGTGTGGTTCATTGTATTAATGGTTTGTCTTCCTCCTCCCTTCCGGTCTTGGCTCTACTCCGACACCTGGTTCTCAGGTGTCTGGAGTATAATATATGGTTCAGATCTCGACACGTTCCCGGTGTTGACAATGTGATCGCTGATTTATTGTCTCGTTTCCGTTTCAAGGAGTTCCGCACGCTGTGCTCGGGGGCGGGGGCGGCTCAAGAGGGCCTGCCTTGCCCGCAGTTCCTTTGGACCCTGGCGTTGTGAATCTGATGCCGCTCATCGCCTCTTCTGTGACTCCGGCTACCTGGTCCAATCACGGTAAGGCGTGGAAGGCCTGGTTGGTGGCGGCGGGTAATAGGAACGTGGCTTCAAGTGAGTGTGTCCGCTTTCTAGTCACGGTCGATTACCTTTTGGGCATGGAGCTTTCTGGTTGTTCCGCCGCGGTGGCAAAACGCCGTTTGGGGGGTGTTGGCTTTCACTTGAAGTTACATGGTTGGCAGGATTGTACGAAACATTTTGGTATTTTACAGGCATTAAAGGGTTGGCGGAAGGTGCACGCTAGGAAGGACAATAGGCGTCCGGTTTCCTTTGCTTTGTTAGATTCTTTAGTTGGGGTCACGGGGGGGTTTGTTCCTCTCCTTACGAGGGGCTTCTTTTTTCCACGGCCTTTTATTTAGCATTTTCCGGCGCTTTGAGGGTAAGTGAGTTGGTGCCGGCCTCGGCTAGCGGGTCTGGGGGCCTTTTTAGGGAGGATGTTTTACTAGCCAACGGGGTGGTTCAAGTTCGGATTAGGAAGTCGAAGACAGATCAGTTGGGCGAGGGTTATTTGGCGGCTGCGGGGGTTTCGGCTGGCGATTTTGGCACTCATTCGTTTAGAATCGGTGCGGCTACGGAGGCAGCCAGGGCGGGTCTGTCGGTGAGTGACATTCGGAGAATCGGCCTGTGGAAATCGGGGTGCTATGCTGGCTATGTTCGCCCAGAATTGTTGCTTTAATGTTTTTTCTTTTTAAGGTCCTCGTGCTCCGGTTGTGCACATTGTGGGGCACTCCTACATTCATCGGGCCGCGCAGAGGGCTATTTGCCGGCCGGGCGGTAGATCCCTGGGATTTCAGGTGGAGGTGCATTGGAGAGGTATCGGGGGTCTTCCCTGGTCCCGGATCCTTATGGAAGCTTTCCAAATTGCCGGTGTGTCTCGGACGCCGGTAGTTTTAGTGATTCATGCTGGTGGGAACGACATACGTTCCCTACGGGTTCCGGAACTAATTGTTCTGATGCGGATTGATCTTGAAAGGATGGTGTTCCTTTTTTCCGAAGTTATAATTGTTTGGTCAGAAATTGTCCCTCAGGTCACGTGGCAGGACCATAAATTCTCATATGTCCCGATATGTTAGGGCCAGGTCTGGGGTAGTTGTCCGACATAGGCATTTGGAGGGAGATAACAGACGGCTTATGTGCCAAGACGGTGTGCACCTCAACGACATCGGTCTGGATATATTTTTGTCTGGCCTTCAAGATGGTATCGAGCAGGCCCTATATATTTTGGGTGGGGGCTGAGCTCCTCTTGTGGCGGTACAGGAGAATAAAGTTATGGAAAGGAGAGGTGGAAGGCTATTATGCCCGTCGGCTTACGCCGGCGGCTGGCTGGTTGCTTCCCCCTGGTGAGCAACCTATGAGAGGTTAATAAAGGTTAATAAAGTTCAAGTTATGATTTACCAAAATAAAGCTGTGGCCCACCCCCACGTCCACTAAAAGATATGCTGTTGTCAGTGTTTTTATTGAAGGTTATAGGGATGAGACGAACAGTTACTGGAGGTGGTGTTCGATTGGTCTTGATTTTCAGGTCGTTCTTCATAGGTCTTGCTGTTCTTCAGTGTGGTCTGTTTAGTGCAATTCTGATTTGTCGTTAGTTTCTAGCCTTGTAGCCATGTTGCAGGCACCTCGTCATCGTCGACTTTGTGCTGTGCAAGTTATGTGTGTAGGTCTGTTTGTTTTAGACCTAGACGATGAGTCCATGAACAGGGGGAGGACGCGTTTAAGGACCAAGAATTGGTTGCTCCGTAGGAACCAATTCTGTCACATGCCTTTGCTGCGGGAGCTTCAGGAAAATAATCCTGCTGATTACAGGAATTTCCTGAGGATGTCTGATCCCGTCTTTCAGCACCTGTTGGCTTTGGTGTCCCCCTATATTACCAGGCAGGACACCATTATGCGGGAGTCTATCAGTGCTGAGCAGAGGCTAGTTGCCACCCTCCGTTATCTGGCAACTGGGAGAAGCCTTCAGGACTTAAAGTACTCGACAGGCATCTCCCCCCAGGCTCTGGGCCTCATCATTCCTGACACCTGCTCTGCCATCATCCAAGTTCTGCAGGATGAATATATGAGGGTAAGTTTTATAATATATGCTAATGTATTGTAGTTCTCTCCTCCTTCCCTAATTACCATGTTTGCAATATGCTGTGAATGTCCCCTTTGCCCCCATGCATGCTGTAAACTTTATTGATGCCCCTTTTTTGGCCTACATGCCCATTTCCCTTCACTTACCTCCCCAGCATGCTATCCTGGGCCCCAACCTGCCTAGTCACTTCCCAATGTATTGTGTTATATCCATTGTAATGTTCCCCCCCTCCCCTCCAAAATGTGTTGTAAAGTCTATGTTCACCAATATTATATATATATTTTTTTGTTGTACTCCCAAACTCATCTAGCCCCACCCAAAACTTGGGCACTGGCCCATCAGAGGGGGTGTTTAATGTGCTAATTGTCTAAATATATTTAGGTATAATATGCTAGTTCCAAGAAATGTTAGAATGCTTATAATGTCTTTGTATAATCTGCTTTCAAGGTTATGTGGATATTTTTTTTTTTCCTTCCCCAGCTTCCATCCACACCACAGGAGTGCAGTCTGTGGCATTGGACTTCCAGACCTGTTGGAACTTCCCCAACTGCGGGGGAGCCATCAACGGGAAGCACGTCCGCATCGTGCCTCCACCCCGTTCTGGTTCCCAGTTCTACAACTATAAGGGGTTCAACAGTATTGTGCTGATGGCGGTGGTGTCAGCACAGTATGAATTTCTTTTTGTGGATGTCTGGATGAACGGACGGATATCGGATGGGGGAGCCTTCAGGCAAACGGAGTTTGCGCTTCGCCTTCAAGATGAGGATCTGTCATTGCCACCGGATGACCAGAATGTTGAAGGCCTGCCGTTTGTACTTTTGGCTGATGACGCGTTTGCCCTGGGAACCCATCTTCTGAGGCCATACCCTCAGCGCACCCTCACCCCAGAGAGGAGGGTGTTCAATTTCCGGCTGGGCAGAGCCCGGAGAGTGGTGGAGAACACTTTCGGTATAATGGCCAGCCGGTTCCGCCTTTTGCTGACTTCTTTACACATGGCGGAGTATAAGTGGAATGCCATAATCTTTGCTTGCTGCATGTTGCATAACTTTTTGCAGAGACAATCTCCAACGTATCTTGCCCCGGTTGGGCCCGAGGCTGCAGTTTTAAACCAGAAGAAACTTTGCTGGGCCTTGAACCTGGCTATACAGGATTACCCCCCCCCCCCCAGAGTGCCCGTGAAGTACGAGACAAATATCTGGACTATTTCATGGGTAGGGGGGCCATACCATCCCAAGACAATTTGCCATAATTTATTTGGAAATTAAAAAAATGTAAATTCTTTGTTAAAAATGTGTTATGTCTTGTGTTGATTGTAGGTGTTTACTAATTTTAACTCTTGTTCTACATGTAATGTCAAGTGTATTTTCCTTATCAACTATGAAACATTTCCCAGGTGACCCCAAAACAAAACACATATAAAGTCATCAGTATTTTAATCAAAACCCCACACACTTTTTTCAATTTACAAATATCTTTATTTTTTCACAGAATCAGGTCCTTTAAAGCGGTAGTTCACCCTGTTTGACAACCTGTAACCACTAGCACTGTTTGTAAAAAACATAGACCAGACGATTTTTTTTTTTTTAAGCGCTCCTTACCTGTTTCCTGCTCGATCTTCCCACCTGTCAATCAATTCCTCCTGCGGGGAATGGGCGTGTCAGTCCATTCTCCCCCGTCCTGTCACTCTAATTTTGGCAACTCCTCTGTCGACGCGCTCTGCTGTAATCGCGCGACATTTCGTCGGTCACCTGAGTCTTCAGGCGTGTCATGTGACTCGGCAAGCGGGTCATGTGACGTCGACGGGAACAAAATCTCCATTTCAACTCTGGGAAGAGAGGTGTAAAACGCCATTACACACCTGAATTCGGCAGAGAAAGGAAGCCATCGGAAGGTACAGCGGTATTTCGGTCCTTGCTGGCGTAATAAACTTTAATGTAAGGTAAGTAAACTACTTTTCAAGCCTGTAAATGTTTTATTCAATGTTTATAATAAATGTAAAATGTCAAGTAAACTTCTATCTATTAATTCATTGCTAGCTTTACAGCTTACAATGAAACAATGGATGCAAATGTTTATTTTTAAAATGGCCTTATTGTATTTAAAATGCTAAATATCCACGTTCCTTATTATTTATCACTATCATTATATTTTAATAAATTGTACGGTTTATACTCTTTATTTTAATTTTTTTTAATAGATATATTTTTTGCTGAAAAATATATTTTGGTGTGTGTTTTTTATTTTATTTTTTTCTAATGCATTTGCTTTATTTTATTTTTACCAGGTTGAATAACTACAATTAACACTACCAACAACAGAAAAAATACTGACATTACTCAAAACCTCAATTTGTCTCATCTATTGTTTAATTAGGTAAGTGAAATATTTTTTTTTTTTAATTTTGATGCGTGAGTGTGTCCGTGCTTGTGTGTGTTCATCTCATATTATTTTATCAAATATTGTATAAAATAATATGAAGATTTTTAATTATCTGTCATATATATATATATATATATATATATATATATATATATATATATATATATATATATATATATATATATATATATATATATATGAGATTTTTTTTTTTAATTGTATAATGTCTGTCATATAGAGTGAATTTTTTTTTAAAGATGTTATATTTTTTTTTAGATGTATGTATATATATTTGTATCAAAAATTCATGTTATAAAAAAAACTACTTTGCTCTAACACACACACACTATATATATATATATATATATATATATATATGTGTGTGTATCTCATATAGAGTGAATCAAGTTTTTTTTATATATATATATATATATATATATATATATATATATATATATATATATATATATATATATATATACATACATACATTTTTTTTTTCAAAACTCCTTAGAATTGTTATATTTCAAAATTTCTTTAAATTTATCAATTTTTAATATCGCCTTTTTTGTAATATAATATTTATTTAATTATTGTGTTAGTTTAGAAATATATTTACGTGTTTGTGTGTGTGTGTGTGTGTGTGTGTGTGTGTGTGTGTGTCTATATAGATCTATTTATATTTAAATAATAACTTTCATTGTGCCAAAAAAAAAAATTTGAGATGATGGTACATGTTTAATAGGAAAAATTTAATAATATTTGTATTGATGTAATGTTTTTATTTCTGTTTTGATAGATTTCAAAGACAAGTGGATTTGAATTTTTCAAAGCCATGCAAACCTATTAAATTTGTATTTATTTTACTATTTGTTTATTTAAAAAAATGTTACAAATGTTTGTCTCTCTCGGTGTCTCTTTTGGTGTGTGTCTCTCTCTCTCTCTCTTTGGGTCTCTCTCTCTCGGTCTCTCTCTCTCTCTTGGGGTGTGTGCGTGTGTGTTTCTCTCTCTTACTATGTGTCTGTGTGTGTCTCTCTCTTTCTTTCTCTCTTTTTTTCTCTTTTTCTCTCTATCTTTTTCTATTTCGCTCTTTCTCTTACCCCCTCCCACATCCGACAATTGTTTTTGAATTTAATTCAAAACAAGCTATCAAACTTATTGATTGTATAAGGTTTATTTATCAGTTTTTTATCTTTTATATTTTTCAACTTTGTACTTCCTATGTTTGGTTCTGTTTATTTTACTCTCTCAATTTTTAAATTAGTGTCTTTTTTCTTTCTCTCTTTTTCTCTCTCTCTTTCTCTCTCTTTCTTTCTCTCTCTCTTTCTTTTTTTCTCTCTTTCTTTCTTTTTCTCTCTTTCTCTCTCTCTTTTGCTGTCTCTCTCTTTCTCTCTCTCTCTTTCTCTCTTTCTCTCTCTTTATCTCTCTCCCCCCACATCCGACAATTGTTTTTGAATTTTATTCAAAACAAGCTATCTAACTTATAGATTGTATAAGGTTTATTTATCAATTTTGATGCTTGTATATTTATTTTTCTACTTTGTACTTCCTATGTTTGGTTCCCTTTATTTTACTATTTCTATATTTTTAGATTAGTCTTTTTGTTTCTTTCCTTTTTGTCTCTCTCTTTCTCTCTCTCTCTCTCGCGCACTCGCTCTCTCTCTCGCGCTCTCGCTCTCTCTTTTTGTAAATATATTTTTAATGTCGTAAATTATTTGTATTCTTCATTGTTATTGATTTATTTCAAAAATGTATTTTTCTTTGTAAAATTTAATATTAATACATTTTATTAATAATTACTTTCCTTTTTTGTTTTTAATGGTCCAATCTCACTTTTAATGGGCCAATCTCACGTTAAAGTGTATTAACTTTGCTATATTTTGTTAGGTGTTTTCTTCGCTGTATTAACCCCCATAAATCTTATCTATTTATTAGAAATGCCTGGATGTTTTGCGAAAAATTGTGGTAATTACACAAGGAAGGGACAAAAGGAAAGTAACATTACTTTGCCTTCCCAAAGGATGATGATGAGAGGATAAAAGCATGGCTGAGCAATGCAGGAATGGACCAAGGAATGATTTCCGAATACGTTCCAATTATTAAAGGGGACAAACGTTCAGACTCTTACAGAATGTGTTCCGCACACTTCGCCAATGAATGTTTTTTTTTGCGTGGGACACAAAAGAGACTGAACAATGATGCTTTACCAACAATTTTTTCAAATATTCAAAACCCTTTAGTTCACGAAAATAAATGGCTTTTGAATCTAAACAAAATTAGGGGAAAGGAACAGATGATGGCCTCTACCACTACTGCAACTGAAAGCAGTGTTAATTGTCCTTGCCCATGTCATTTGAAAAATATGGTTATTGTGTCAAGGCAGGAAGCGAGCACCCAAACGGAAGCGCCCTCATCTCAGTTCATGGTTTCGGAGCCTACGTCTCCCAAAATGGGCAGCCCAAGATCGTTTGGTTTAGACCACCCATATGTAAGTAGAGATCAATGTATAATGTCGCCACTCCACAGGTCAACTCCAGAAAATCCAAAAAGGAGATCAGAAGTTATCCCTTTGGATATTTCCCCCTCTTCGTCCCTCATGTCTCCCCCTCCATCTAAAAAGACCAAAAAAACACACAATATTTGTTCTGAAGAAATTGATAGTCCAGGGTTGGATAGCAAAAGAAAATTGACTTATTATGATGACCCAAGTTTTAATACATCTGACTGCGAAACACCCCAAAAAAGTGATCTCACTTTAGAAGACAGTCCAGAAGTAAGGGAACCCCAGAATGAGAATCCGCTTCCATACCCTTTTGATCTTATAAAAGAAAAAAAATACATTGTTTTTGAAAGCTGTCTTGATCTTCTACTATATTCACAAACTTGTCCAGATACTACCTGTCCTTCTCGAGTCAGAAAATTGGAAAAAATAATTATAGGGACAATGCTTGTCGTTTATTCAACATGTTCTTCTTTTCATCGACTGAAACTTTGGGGGAGCCAACCAAAGATTAAACATTATGCAGCTGGCAACAATTTTACTTTCAGGGGCCATTGATCTTACCGGAGGGAGCTATGCCAAAGTCAGAGAAATGTTTGATCTCTGTGGCATAGCAATCTTCGGTAAAACCTCATATAACAGATCACAATCAGTGTTTGTTCATAAGGCTGTTGATATAGCATGGCAAAGCAACATGTCTGATGTAAATAAGGAATTGGACGGTAAACCTGTGTTTCTTATAGGGGATGGGCAGTGTGATAGCCCCGGATTTTCTGCAAAGTATTCAACGTACACGTGTATGGACTTTTTTACCAAAAAAATTGTGGACTTTGAGATGGTGCAGGTCTCCCAAACAACTTCTTCTGTTGCGATGGAGAAGTTGGGATTTCAAAATTGTTTAGATCGCATCATTGACAAAAATTTGGATGTTCAATTTGTGGGAACCGATCGACACACTGGGATCAGAAAATTAATGTCAACTATCAAAAAATATAAAAAAAATAGCCCATCAATTCGATACATGGCATTACGTCAAAAGTATTAATAGAAAATTGGTGCAACTTGCAAAAAAAGCAAATTACAAAAAACGTTTGCCATGGGTTCGACAAATTCTGCTTCATTTCTACTTTTGTAGTAGTCATGTAAAAAATGTTCATGAATGGGAAGTCGATAATGTACAGCATAAATGCTTACACGATCCGATCAGTGTGGATTCTCCTAGTGTTAAATGGCTAGAAGAAGATTCGGCTGCATACCATGCATTGTCCACAATTGTCCTTGATGCCAAATTGGACAAAGACATCAAGCATCTTACACATTTTTATCAGACTGGGATTATCGAAACATACCACAGTATGATTTTAAAATTTCGGCCTAAAAGAATTCACTTTCGATTCGATTCAATGGAAACCAGAACAAAGTTGGCAGCTTTATGCCACAATCATAATGCGATTCGGAAGCCCGCTCTGACAAAAAAAATAGATGAAAGCGGTCAGGTAATCACCGTTGAAAGAAAAAATTTGGAATATCCAAGGGGCAGAAAAAAATGGATTGTGCGTAATATATACGAAAAAATGGACAATCAACATTTATTCCAGA